>NW_022681356.1:0-6598 GCF_009764315.1 Trachypithecus francoisi | reverse complement strand
AAGAAAATGCATGAAAGTTCTGAGCTTGAAGGAAACACCTGTTGTTTTGTGTGCTCCTAATATCCCTTCTTCTGGTAACACTGTCTAAATTTACCCTATATTTGGTTAATCTCTCCTTCCAGTAGGGAGGCCTGGCCAATCAGAACAAGTGTGTCCTGCTCCCCACAGGGATTGGGTCAGGATGGACAGATGACTCAGTCTGGGAATTCTTGCAGGAACCAGAAGAAAAGGGATGTTCTCTTTTAGCTGTGGTTGCAAAGGTGGTAGAAAAAAACTCCTGGCATCGTTAGTGACTATCTTGCTGCAACAAGAGGGGGACCTGCCTAAGAAAGAAGAGCTGAGATTGAGAGACAGATTCTGAAGACATGGTTTTAGTGATTGAAAACAGCCATTGTGAAGCCACGTGGATTTTTGGCTCTTTAACCAGTTATTCCCTCTCTATGCTTAAACCAACTTGAGTTGTGTGTCTGTAAGTTGGCACTCAAAATTTCTGACTACAGTAGGTACCAGTTCTCCATGTTTGCATATAGGAGAGTATTCACAATGAGTTTGTTCTGCAGGTAATTAAAAAGAGAAGCATTTCTTCTGCCCCCTACCCTCGGGCTCATTGTTCCTGCTAGTATCATGATGTTCCCAGGAGTGCCGTTCCCAAGGTGGGGCAGCCAAGGTCATCCCGGTTTTTACTGCTGAGAAAAGTGGAGGCCTGTCTCGGAGGTCCCAATCCCTCCACCAGCTGGCGTCTCTCACAGGCAGTCACTTCCACAAGAGACTCAAGGAAAGGAGGCGGGTCCATGTAGAAGCCACAACAATTGCTACAACTTAGATCAATCTCTGTGAACATCTAGACCTGTACCAGCTACCCCTAAGGTGACGTTAGAAGACAGGGAGAGGGGAAGGCAGGAAGAATGGGAAGAAGAGGGAGAAAGGGAAATGAGGATGAAAATAAACTTTTAGTAAGTTCCTACTACGTGCCAGGCACTGTGACAAATACTTATCACATAGGTTATCTCATTGGATCCTCACCACATTCTACGAAGTTCTGTGAAGTATTTCTATGAGGCACTTGTTATCATCTTCATTTTGACCCATAAGAAAATAGTCCTATAGAGATCTAGTAACTTACCCAAAGTCACATACTTAGAGTGTCACTGGCAGAGCTGGAATTCAGACCGGATTGTCTGATTCTAACACCTCTGTGTGTGTATGTGTGTCCCTGTCTTTGAAAATATCCTTATGAGAAACCCCAAAATACAGAAGAGACAAAAGAGGCATGGCCACCTGCCTACCCATTCCTTCCCAACTCCTTGGAAGACCCTACCACTTACGCCGGGAAATGTGGAACTCCAAGAGCACACTTAGAAAAACACAGACGGGAACGGTGGAAAAGCATCTTCACGACTGGGATTCAGCTCAGACATCAGGTTTTATCCTGTGATGGAAGGGAGTAAGAAAAATGAGACAAATAATTTCTTTTAAAAAAGGAGCTCCCATCCCTTGTAGTTCCAGTACCTACATAGAACGAGATATATTGCAGGTACTTAAATAGATATTTGTTGAGTGAATAAATAAATGAATAGCAATGAGTAATTAACTTGACTAGTTATAATAAAGGGGGAAAGTTTGGCTTCCTGATTCTATTTCTCCTTGCAATAAAAATTGTCCTCCAAATTCTACATTGGATTATGTTCTCTAAGGCTGGGGCTTTAGTGAGAGTTTGTTGGAAGACTGCTGCCTGATAAGATATGGTAGACACACTATCTACCACTTGATCTCTGGTCTTCATAATAGAAGCAAGGATGTGGAAGGCTTTTAAGATCACTGGGGGAATACAATGTGGGAGTGGAAGGAAATGTTGCATAAAAAGCAAGGTAAAGATGTAATGTACTTTCTTGCAATTCTAATGATGACATCTATCAACCTGTTAAGAGCTCCTGGATCCCATTCCAGCTTGCACAATTCAAAGAAAAATGTTTCAGAGTGGCATTACAGGTCTGAAACCAGCATTTACCGAGTTCCTCACATGCGCCAGCCACTGAAGTGGACAGTTTTTGTTTCTGGTATCCATTTACATCTGCCTCCATCAAGGTAGGCATCCAGATTTTGCATCAAGGGAAACCCTCTTCCCACTCTTAACTTTCTCCTCTTCAGGCAATATTGCCTCCACTCCTGACTCCAGGACACGACTTATGCCTGCCATACTGAAAGCGTATGACAAGCATTTTACATCCTCTCTTGCTTAACGTCCCGAACAACCCTATAGGAAAATAATTACTATTGCAATTTTACAAATAAGAAAACCAAGGCTTGGAAATGTTACATTACTTGTCCAAAGAAACACAGATGGTGTCAACTCTAGTTTTAGAGAATGAGGATAATTCTTAATAACCTTGACTATTCAAAATGTATGCACAAGTTGCTGTCAATAACTATTAAAAAGAAAGAGCTGTCCAGCATCTGAGGATGGATAACTTGACACTTTTACGTTTCCTCAATATCGTGTGTGTATGTGTGTGTGTGTGTGTGTGGTGTGTATGCGTATTAGTTCATTTTCATGCTGCTGATTGATAAAAACATACCCAAGACTGGGTAATGTATAAAGAAAAGAGGTTTAATGGACTTACAGTTCCATGTGGCTAGGGAGGCTTCACAATCATGGCAGAAGGTGAAAGGCACGCCTTACACTGGCAGCAGGCAAGAGACACAATGAGAAACAAACAGAAGGGGTTTCCCCTTATAAAACCATCAGATTTTGTGAGACTTATTCACTACCATGAGAATAGTATGGGGGAAACTGCCCCCATGACTCAATTATCTCCCACCAAGTCCCTCCCACAACACATGGGAATTATGGGAGCTACAATTCAAGATGAGATTTGGGTGGGGACACAGCCAAACTATATCTGTGTGTGTGTGTGTGTGTGTGTGTGTGTGTGTATTCAATCAATGTCAACAGATGGTCTGGTGGTACTGGTTAAGAGCTTGGACTCTGGAACCCACTCTCTGGTTCAAATTCCATCTCTATCTTATACTAACTATATGTAACCTAACCTTGTAACTGTGGACAAGTTAATAACCATGTCTTTGTTTCCTCATCTGAAAATCTGAATGAGGACAGTGATAGCATTTGCCTCGTGGGACTACTGGATAGGCTGTGCTAACATAGGTAAAGTGCTTAGAAAGTATCCAGCATCTGGTCAGTGTTACCATTGCTATTAATGTATGTAATGTTCCCCATATATCCAAAAGCTAAAGATATGTATTACTTTTATGCCCTGTTTGTTCGTACTTCCCCAAAAGGCATAATGAAGCAGATAATTGCCAATCATTTCTCCCCAAGCACAATCCTTCAAATAAAGTCCTTGTCCTTGCTCAAGCTGGGAAACCACTTCAAGACTCACAGTGTATTGCCATTATTCAAACGTTAGAAATATTTTTCCAAGTGCAGTATCAGCTTCTAAGCAGGAGTTGTTTGGGAGCCAAGTCACAAGATACCATCACATCTATGTGGAGGAAGTGGCTTCATCCTGGCCCAGCGGGATCATGATAAGATCCTTCACTATCAGCAAGAATAATTGCAAAGCCTTCAGTGTGACTGCCATCTCACTGCATTGTGCAATTTTTAAAATTCCACTCACTCTTAAATGTTCCCTTAGTTTCTATCCAGGGTTCACTTAGCAGAACTGGCTTGTCAACAGGAGAGGCCTGTTTGTTTTCCAAAAACAAAGTGCACTCCTGTCCCAGAGCATCCATCTTGCCCCCACTATCCTCATCATCTTCATCCACATAGCCTCTCTCTCTGGAGAAAAAGAAATAGAGCCTGGCTTTTCAGCATCACGGAGACCCTTTTAGCATCCTGTGCTAATGCAAGGAATGGGCCTCACCAAATTCCCACTTTACCTAACATGAGATGGAGCAATCAGCAACCTAGCATTCTCTGATCAAAACAGCAAAGGCACGTGGCAAAAGGAAGTTGGTGAGAAGTGAAAGCAACACAGAAAAAGTTAGAGGAAGTTCCCCTCTTCCTCTATCACAGCTTGGGAACAACGTTCAAGCAGTGTGAACATCCTCCCCATTGTTCAAACAGGATGTCTCTGGTCTGTTTTGTGCTACACACAAAACAATTCAATTGTTAAGTAGGCTTTGATTCTTTCCAACTTATGCCGTGTAGTGTCCATTGGGAGTCATTTAGTATAGGATGGATCAGCTACAATTAGGCTTAGCTGCAAATGGTATAAAATCTAAATTAGCAGGTGTTTAAATTAGCTAAAAGGGCCAGCGCGATGGTTCATGCCTATAATCCCAGCACTTTGGGAGTCTGAGGCAGTTGGATCACTTGAGGTCAAGTTTGAGACCAACCTGACCAACATGGCAAAAATCTGTCTCTACTAAAAATACAAACATTAGCCGGACATGGTGGCACGTGCGTGTAATCCCAGCTATTTGGGAAGCTGAGACAGGAGAATCGCTTGAACCTGGAAGGCAGAAGTTGCAGCGAACTGAGATCGCATCACTGCACTCCAGCCTGGGCCAGACAGAGCAAGTCTCTGTGAGACTCTGTCTCAAAAATAAATAAATAAACTAAAAGTACTTTTTTACTTGTGTAACAAAAGCAGTCCAGGACCTGTATTGCTTTCCACAGGACAAGGATCTTGGCTTTTTCTGTCATTTTGCTTCATCGTGATTCACCTCATGGTCCAAGATGGCTGCTGGATCGCCAACCATCCTTTAAAGCTCAGCCAACTGGAAGGAGCTAAGCCAGAAGAAGAGACAAAGAATGCATGTGAGCTTCCTCACAAAGAAATGTTCTGGAGGCTCCCCCGTGTCCTCTGCTTAATCTTCTTTATTAACACAGCGTTGCCAGATCCTAATGAATAGATATGGGGTTCAATGGATCCTACACAGAAACACACACACACAATTATATTCTAGATCCCTGTCCCCAGAGCAGAATAGGTCAGCATCCTCTCTTATTGAGAGTCCTGCCTTAGCCAAACGTCCTCTCTTATGGTGCTGGACATT
The DNA here is from genome assembly GCF_009764315.1 of Trachypithecus francoisi. NCBI lineage: Eukaryota > Metazoa > Chordata > Mammalia > Primates > Cercopithecidae > Trachypithecus > Trachypithecus francoisi. Next base: position 1,579 of record NW_022681356.1, on the reverse strand, counting down.
ACCCACACAGAGGCTGGCAGCCTTTAGAGCCTGTGTTAAGGCTAGCATTTTCTTTCTTCCTTTCTCTATCTCTCTTTTTAAACTGTAAAATATACTTGCTTGCATCTCAAAACAGACTTTGAATTATTAGAGAAACTTAGTTTGGGTATTCTCTTCTTGAGGCTATTGCTTTATCTTTCTAATATTAACAATAATAATTTTAATATTGCCATCATGACATCCTTGGAATAGTACCCTCATCATCTAGAAACCAGAAGAGGAGTACAAGATAGTTAGACCCCAGTTCCTTGATATTGGCCCCAGCTGTCAGCCTCAGACTTGCCATAGAAAATCTAATGTCTCTGGTTCCTCATCTTTCTGAGTCTGCCAGTCTGAAAAGGAAAGAGGAGCCCAGCACTCTCTAGCTCTCTATATCACTCTGGAATCAAAAACAAGAATTCCAACTGTGTGGGTGGGCCTGGTGGACCCTGTACAGGGAGTGTTCAGCTGAAGGGTACTGTGTGGAGCATGTACAATGTTTAGGAGGACAGCCTTTATAGCCAGACAGGCTGTGTTCAGACCTCAACTTGGCCATTCCCAGAATACGTGCTCTGGAATGCATTATTCTCTGCCTACTCCCTGCCTCCAATAAGATTCAACATATGTGTAATATCCTCCATGGCACAGGTCATGTACAAGAAGAAATGATTCCATAGGTGTGAAATGCTTAGCAACAAGTACCCAGCAGATGATGATGTGGTTAGTAAATGCTAATGGTTATAATTCACTTATACATTAGAGGATACCTATCCAGTGTAAGCGGATTTAGGACAGAGACCAGGAATCTGTATATTTGGAGTCTGTACAAAAAAATGAGCTAGACTGTATTTTTGTCCTTTTAAGGATAGAGAATTAACTCAACAAATATTTATTATAAATTACTATGGTTTTGCTCAGCAAAGCACCTCACCTATAGCTGTAAAAGAGAGAAAAAAAGAGAGGAAGAGTGGAAGGATAAAAGGAAGAGAAGGAGGAAGGGAGGCTGAGTGGGTGGAGGGGCAGGCAGAGCTTGTAGCAGACGGTCGTGGAGCATGTACCTGGGGACCTGAGGCCATCACTGAGAAAAAGGATACAAGCTCTTTCCTGAATTTTTATGTATTTTTGATCCCTCAGGGAGGCTATTCTCTGCAACTAATGGCTGTGTATGCATCCAGGCAGGGAGCAGGTGTTAATCTACACAGACTAGTTAATAGCCAATAGCCATTAACAGCACTTAAAAATCCAATAAACGGAGAAAGACGTTCTAGCCATCCATACCTGGACCAGAATTCTGTGAGGCCCTTCCCACTGTGGTAGCGCTCATCACCATCATCATCATCATCGGCAAGGATTTCTATTTAATAACCAATAGCACAAATATCTTCTGTCCAATGCTATGTGCTAGGCCCTGTGCCAGTACTGGAGATAAAAAGATTAATGAGATCTGATCACTGGGCCCAGAAGCCTACGGTGCAGAAGGCAAAGCTTTCTGGAACTGACCACAATATAGTGTGATGAGAACTATGTGAGGAAAATAAACTCAGTTCCGTGGGAGAATATG
>NW_022681355.1:0-6846 GCF_009764315.1 Trachypithecus francoisi | reverse complement strand
AAGCAGGAAAAACCCCACAACGTGGCAGGGAGGGGCGACCAGCGTGAGTTCTAAGGCCAGACCACCGGGTCTGCTGACAGCGTGGCGAGGGGCACACAGTGCAGGGTCTAAGGCCAGACCGCCCGGGTCCCGCTGACAGTGTGGCTTCAGGAGTTTCCTAAACCCTCTGCTCTCCAAGGTCATGTCAGAAAAATTGCAGTGATAACCGTATCCACCTCGTTTAAAATATACATATATATACGTATATATCACACATATACATTACACACCCCAAACCTACAGCCCTATAAAGGTCATTAATCCTAGTTATCCTCAAGGCATTGAGCCATCAATAATGAGCCATCCCCCTTGCTGCTGACCTGCCTCAGCCCCACCCTCCGGAAACCCCGCATCCACACCAGCTACACAGGATGAGGCCAGGGAAGGAGCAGGACTGTGTCTTGGGAACTTAAACTCTGGAAGCTGAGTTAAATCAGTGCCGCTCAAATCTTGTCACCAACCTCTTGTTAAATTGGGAGATTCCATCTCTGGGGATCTTGAAGGAACTCGAGGCTCTACATTGAGTGAGGTGAGCACTCGTGCTGCAATGAGACGGCAGGGAAAGCAACCGAATCTGGGGTCGCAGCTGCCTGAGGCTTGGGTCCCACCGGGAAAGTGGCACCAGGGCCCTCAGGACAGTGGAGGAGGTCCCAGGAGGCAAGTCCTGGCGCAGAGACTCATGGACCCAAAGATTGCCCCAGGGCCAGGAGGGGCTGCTGCGCTGACAGCCACGAGGCAGGCAGCCTTCGAGCTCCTCCAGCTGCCATCCTGCAGGCAGGGAGGACAGTGCCCAGACCACCCCGGGGCTCCCCCAGCCTGCCAGGCTGGTACTCTTACTCCAGCCACTGACAAGAGTCCCCATGTTCCAAGCTAGGTTGCAACAGCGCCTCAGGCCTCGGGGCACATGCACCCCCCTGCAGGGCAACTCCTACCCAACACGTGGGGATGGCTATTCCCACACATCCCCAACTCACAGGGAAACTTACAAATGAAAGTCGGAAGATACAGCCAGGAAACCAATGCTCAAGAAGCAACTCCAGGGTGACTCTTCCTGGAGCTATTGCTACTGAACATCTTTAAAAACATTTCCAGGGTGACTTCCTAGAGCTATTGTTGTTGAAAATCTTTAAAATTCTTCATTCCAAAATTAGCTTTTATTACACTGTCTTCCCTATTCTACCAAGACTCTAGAAAACAAAACCACTACAAATTCCAATTCTATCTTATAGCAAGTTAGAAATACACGTTTCCTCAAAGGATTCTACGTGTTTCCTTGGCAATATCCTTTCCATGCCCCATACTACTGCCCGCAACAGGGAAGGCTTTTCCAACCCAAACCATCCCAACCCAACCCAACAAACCAAACCAACCAAGGGCCTGAGACAGGCCCCTAACAAATCGTCTGCAAACTCCTGAGACAGGCTTGCCCTAACAAATCATCTGCAAACTCCATCTTCCATTAAAAACAGTACTGAAAATGAGCATATTACCACTTTTTAAAAATTACTGTAAAGTGGACAGTGCTCAGTTCTGTGAATTTCGGCACAAATATTCCCATAATCATCATCACACAAGCAGAACAGTCCAACAGCCCCAAACCCACTCACGGGGCCTCATAAGCATACCCTCCCATTCCCAGCAACCACCCTGTGTTCTCCATCCCCGGGTCTGTCTTTTGCAAGTGTTGTGGCAAAACACTCGCAAAATCACGATTTCCTGGGCATCGTGCTTGCAGGTGCACCTGGGGTGTCCTGTGATCAACAGCCAGGCCTCAGGGCTGCTGGGTATTTATTATTCCACGTATGGCTGTGGCACATTGTAACCTTTTGGGCAACTATAGACAGCTCTATTAACATCTGGGCACAGTTTTTCTTAAACATCAGCTTCTGTTTCTCTACGGTAAATACCCAGGATTGGGGTCACGGGCCCCACGTTTGTGTGAGTTCAGTTTGTAAGAAACCGCCAAGCTGTCTGCACCGTGCTGAACCCCAGCATCGCACAGGAGTCCCGACTGCCTGTCCTCACCAGCACCTGGGGCTGTCGGAAGACCTTAGTCAGGCGTTCCAGCAGGGGTGTGAACAAATTCATGACAGCTTCGGTGCACATCTCGCTGCAACCAGCCACGCTGAAGGTCATTTCAGATGCTTTCGGGCCATCCTCCGTCCTTCTCAGCGAAGCATCTGTTCAGGTCTCTTCTGCTTTTAAGTCCGTGGTTTGTTCTCTGTCGTGAGCCTTGCATTCTGGATACGAGTCCTTTGCCGGCTGCATGGTTCATAGACATCTTCTCCCCATCTATCGAAAATGTGTCTCTTCAATTCCCTAGGGGTGTCTTTTATATCAGAAGTTTAATTTTGATGAGTCTTACCTACTGTTTTCTTCCTTGATTATGGATCATGGTATGGCTAAGAGCTCTCACCCTAGGTCTCAACAATTCCGTTTCTTCTACAGGTTTTGTACTTTGCTCTTTTACATTCAGGGCTATGGTCCACCTTAATTTTCATACAGGAATTTCTCCCTGTTTTCACTCTTTTGCATACGGCTGTCCCATAATTCCAGCACCATTTGTTGAAAAGACTCAAATTCCACTGAACTGCTTTTGCGTCTTTGGATCTGTTCTGGACTCCACTCTGCCAGCTGACCCGTGTGTCCATCCTGAGCATAATTTATGACTTTAGTGGCGTCTCTGTGAAAAAAGGAATTCTGTCTGGAAGGAAAAACCACATTAGAAATGCTCTAAATAAGATTCTTCCTGTTGTCAGGAGAGCAAAGCCACTGCCCTAAGCAGAGGTGAGGCCTCAACAGCTCCCAGGCACAACCTTAACACACAATGGGGAAGGCAATTCATTTCAAGGGCCTCAACGTGAGACCAGCATAGCCGTGAAAACTGCAATCATTTCTCAACAGAATGAAATTCATAAAGAACTGCTGAGAAGCGTGTGATAAGTTACATAAATCACTGTTCCTTAAATTCTGACGGTTGACTAGAACAGAAATAGCTTCACGGTACAGTTCAAACAGGAGAAAGGTAGGTAGGGGTGCTTCCCACACCACACAGGGCCTGCAGGAAAGGGACACTCTTCCTCTAAACGGGAGAGCCTGGGAGGGATGTGATAAACCATGGTGAGAGGCACGGAACTGTGCAAGCCAGAGTCGCGGCCTTTGCCCCACCACGGAGCCTGTGTCCATGAACGACGAGGCTCGAATGTCAGGCTGGAGCAACCGAGGCAGTTATCAGGGGACAAGAAAACGAGCGCACGGTGAAGGCAAAGGTCTGAAATTGCGCAGCAACTTCGAGTCAAGTGGGACAAACGGACTCTAAATACAGGTTCCAAAAACCACCAGAGAGCTGTTCCTCGGCTCTGGAAAGGCTAAGTGACTAATGCCCACACTAAGAGCTGCTCCCAGAGACGACCCCAGTGACCTAAGGCCCAGCTCCTCCGAACCCGCGCCGAACCTCAGTGAGGAACTTTGTTGGTATCTTACGGCACGTTGACATGTCCCTTAAAATCTGGTATTTCATCAACAATGCAGGCACACTTGCTCATACACATTTCGATTAAAAAAGATAATTTACACCCTGACCATGCCAGGTAAGAGGTTTACTACAATCTTTAAACAGAACCAGAGGCTGCAGTCTGCTCCTACACAACACCTTGTCTCTACAAGTTCGATGGGTTTTTACTTTCCATGTCTTCACTTGCCTAGTGCTAGAAAGCAGATTAAAACCAGAAGGAAGCCAGAAACACTATTGAGTGAGACTCAAATATCTTGCAGTCATCATCGTGATGAGATGTTTATTAAACAGAAATGTTCTCCCCTGTAGAAAGCAGCACACATCAACACGCACCGATAACTGTCGCCAGCATTCCAGATCATCTTCCCTTTCATGGCCACAGTGCAGGGCAATGGACCACGCACACCTGCAGACCCACGGAAAGCGGGATGACACGGCCGATTCTTGTAGCGATCAGGCCAGGGTGCACTCAAAGTGCATCTCTTTCCAGAGGGCCGGCATGGAAAGTTACACATTTATTCCACGAGTGAATGGCACTGCACCAAACATTTCTGTAAGATTCTCTAAGTAAGCTTTTCCTTCTGCCTAAAATGGCCCGAAACAAATTGAAAAAGCTCTTGGAGCTGCCAAAGACTTCAGTATCCCCTTAACTACTGTCATGCACATCCGTGTGAAGAGACCACCAAACAGGCTTTGTGAGCGCAACATGGCTGTTTATTTCACCTGGGTGCAGGCGGGCTGAGTCCAAAAAGAGTCAGCGAAGGGAGGTAAGTGTGGCGCCGTTTTATAGGATTTGGATAGGTAAAGGAATATTACAGTCAAAGGGGGGTTGTTCTCTGGCAGGCAGGAGTGCGGGTCACAAGGTGCTCAGTGGGGGAGCTTTTTGAGCCAGGATGAGCCTGGAAAAGGAATTTCACACACAAAAAATCATCGCTTAAGGCAAGGACTGGCCATTTTCACTTATTTCTGGTAGAACGTTATCAGTTAAGTCGAGGCAGGGCATTTGCACTTTTGTGATTCTTCAGTTACTTCAGGCCATCTGGGCGTATATACGTGCAAGTCACAGGGGACGCGATGGCTTGGCTTGGGCTCAGAGGCCTGACAACTATAGTCTTTACTTTTAAGGTGTGGGGTAAGATCATAAAATTCCCAGCTAAGCTCCTGATGCTGTGTGTGGCATCCAGCAACAGCACGTTCCATTCCTGGATTACATTTGACTCAAGAGTCCACAGTGAGAACGATTTCTGGTGAATGAAACACCAGGCAGGAGGGTGATTCCGCTGGACAGCTCTTCACACACAGCCCAGGAGCTGAGGGGAGAGGAAGACACCCACGCGCGTCCACTGTGCTCACGGCCCCTTCGAATGCCCCCCACTCCTAGAGGCCCGGACCCAAGGGAAATCTGACCTGAAAATGGGCAAACCCTCACTTTGGCAGAGGGACAGGGACTCAGGGCCACAACTTGACCTCAGAGCAACACAAGTGCAGACACAGCACTCCAGGACACCCTCCCCACCCAAATTCAAGGAGGAAAACCAACGCCCCACCCCCTTGCGGAAACCCCCAGCTGCTGGAGCAGACACCTGCCGGCGTGTGCAGCCTCTCCCGTCCCACGTTCCGGGCTCAGCACCTGTGCCTCAGCCCTGGCACTGCTCGCCACACCCACAGGTGTGCCAGGAGGGACAGGTCCTAAGGTCTCTACTGCACCAAAGCCTGCAAGGCAAAGGGGCCACTCCCTCCAGCAGGAGTCCAGAAGCACAGACTGCACCAGCGACAAGGCGTGAGAATTCTCCCCTCGGTCTCCGAGTCTCCAGTCTGTTGCCCGCCAGGATGTTCTGCCAACAGCGAGGCCCAAGCTGGGCGGCACATTTGGTTCTCACCATTTCCCTTCTCAAGATCAATACTGCAAACATATCCAATTCATCCTGTCACTAAAAATGAAATAATCCGCCATCTCCATCACAGATGATGCAATCAGGTTTCCATTACCGGGTTTTGTTTTGTTTTGTTTTTTTCTATTTTGAGATGGAGTTTCTGCTCTGTCGCCCAGGGTGGAGTGCAGTGGTGAGATCTCGGCTCACTGCAACCTCTGCCTCCCGGGTACAAGTGATTCTCCTGCCTCAGCCTCCCAAGTAGCTGGGATTACAGGTGCCTGCCACCATGCCCGGCTAATTTTCATCTTTTCAGTACAGACGGGGTTTCACCATGTTAACCAGGCTGGTCTCGAACTCCTAACCTCAGGGGATCCACCTGCCTCCTCCTCTCAAAGTGCTGGAATTACAGGCGTAAGCCACCACTCCCGACCATTACTGGTGTCATTTCTAAGCCACTCTCTCACACCCACTCCCATTTTTTTTTTTTTTTTAAAGAACCAGCTTTATGCCTATATTTTTTCCAAGAGAACCAGTTACCCATTTGAAGTACAAATAAGACACCATGGTTAAAAACCCAAAATGCCCATTTGCACAGAAGTCTCCAAATACCCAGTCGATTTAAGCCTTGAGAATAAGATCAAGCTGTTGGCTGAATACAACTTCCCTTTCCATCTGTCTGCCTGTGAGTTAGACACAAGGACGAAGCCACGAGCTGGGGACATAAAGGCAGGAACCACCAAGGTAGCCGAGACCCCAAATAAAAGCTGGAAGGACCAACACAAAGGCACCACACCCTGCACGCCCTCCTCTCCTCCCTTTCCAGAATTTCCAGAGGATGAAACAGGGACCTCCTCAGACGTCCCACGGTGCAGGCGGCCAGAGGGGAAGGCGGTGGCAGCCTGAATGAGGCGACCGGGAAATCACATTCCACAAACAGAAATTCTCCATGTGCTTTACATCCTCTGTCTCTGAAGAACTATGCCAGTCTAACAGTCACTAGAAAACCGCATTCAAGTGTCATTTCCCATTTCAAGCAAAGAAAACAGTGGTGGGGCATGAGGGAAAAACATAGCCATGTGTTCTGGGCTATTAAATAAGCTTTTTTTTTCTGTTATAAATGTATAATTTTACATTCTCAGATTTCTGTATAATTGATATGCTTCCTAATTAGCAGACATAGTAATAAAAAGTGAATTCCAAGTGTAAGATCGGAGGACCCGTTCACATGGCTTCAGGTTCTGCTACTGTGTTTCCACTTAAGAAAATGGTTCTGTGTGTTGGTAACAAGGCCTGAGAGTCTATGTGAGAGTCTGCGTGGCTGTAATCAGGGTTCGTCTTGGCTCCGTAGCAGAGGATGTTACACTGTTACATTATCTTCTACAAAAAATCCTGAAAAAATGAAGGCTGAATAGACATCCA
>NW_022681354.1:0-6945 GCF_009764315.1 Trachypithecus francoisi | reverse complement strand
TCTGTGAGAGGAATTCACAGATCACAAAGAGGTATGTCAGAAAGCTTCTCTCACGTTTTGAACTGTTGATATTTCCTTTATCAGCGTAGGCCTCAATGCGATCCAAAGAATTCTTCTCAGGTTCCTCAAAAACAGTGGTATGGACTGCTGCATGAAACATAAGTGTAACCCTGTGAGATGAATTCACACATCACACAGAAGTTTGTAAGAAAGCTTCTTTCCAGTTTTCATCTGAGGATATTTCCTTTGTCACCGTAAGCTTCATTGCATTCAGAAGTATAACATTACAGATTTCCAGAAAACTGTGTTAGGAAACTGAACACTGAAGAGAAACGTGTAACTCTGTGACTTGAATTCACATATCGACATGCAGTTTCTCAGAAGGCTTCTTTCCAATTTTCATCTGAGGATCTTTACTTTTTCACCAAAGCCCTCAAAGAGCTCCCAAATCTCACTTTGCATACACAAGTTAACAGAGTTAGCAAACTGTTCCCAGAAGGAAAGGGTGGATCTCTGTGCGATGAAGACACACATCAGGAAGCAATCTCGCAGAAATCTTCTCTCTAGTTCTTATCGGAGGATATTTCCTTTTTCATCATGGGCCCCTATGGGCTTCCAAATGTCACTTTGCAGATTCCATGAAAAGAGTGTTAGAAAACTGCTTCCTGAGAACTAAGCTGTAACTCTGTTAGAGGAATTCACAGATCACAAAGAAGTTTCTCAGAAAGCTTCTCCCCCGTTTTGAACTGATGATATTTCCTTTATCAGCATAGGCCTCAATGCGATCCAAAGAAGTCCTTCTCAGGTTCCTCGAAAACAGTGGTACTGCAATGCTGCATGAAACATAATTGAAGCTCTGTGAGATGAATTCTCACATCACCCAGAACTTTCTAAGAAAGCTTCTTTGTAGTTTTCATCTGAGGATATTTGTTTTGTCATCTTAAGCATCATTGCGTTCAGAAGTATCCCATTGCAGATTTCCAGAAAACCGTGTTAGCAAACTGAACACTGAAGAGAAATGTGTACCTCTGTGAGTTGCTATCACGCATCGAAATGCAGTTGCTTAGAAGGATTCTTTCCAGTTTGGAGCTGAGGATATTTCCTTTTTCACTATAGTCCTCAATCAGCTCCCAAATCTCACTTTGCAGAACACAAGATAACAGAGTTAGCAAACTGTTCCGAGAAGGGAAGGGTGGAACTCTGTGTGATGAAGACACACATCAGAAAGCAATCTCTCAGAAACCTTCTCTCTAGTATTATGTGAGGATATTTCCTTTTCACCATTGCCCCTATGGGCTCCCAAATCTCATTTTGCAGATTCCACGAAAAAGTGTTAGCAAACTGCTTCCTGAGAACTAAGATGTAACTCTCTGAGAGGAATTCACAGATCACAAAGAAGTTTCTCAGAAAGCTTCTCTCATGTTTTGAACTGATGATACTTCTTTCTCAGCATAGGCCTCAATGCGATTTTAAGAAGTCCTTCTCCGTTTCCTCAAAAACAGGGTAATGGACTGCTGCATGAAACATAAGTGTAACTCTGTGACATGAATTCACACATCACCCAGATATTTCTAAGCAAGCTTTTTTTTCTAGTTTTCATCTGGGGACATTTCCTTTGTAACCTAAGCTTCATTGCTTTCAGAAGTGTCCCATTGCAGATTTCAGAAAAACTGTGTTAGCAAAATGAACACTGAAGACAAACGTGTAACACTGTGAGTTGCATTAACAAATTGACATGCGGTCTCTCAGTAGGCTTCTTTCCAGTTTTGATCTGAGGATATTCCTTCTTCACCATAGCCCTCAATCACCTCCCAAATCTCACTTTGCAGAACACAAGATAACAGAGCAAACTGTTCCGAGAAGGGAAGGGTGGAACTCTGTTTGATGAAGACACACATCCGAAAGCAATTTTCAGAAAGCTTCTCTCTAGTTATTATCTGAGGCTGTTTGCTTTTCACCAGGGGTTCCTAGAGGGCTCAAATCTCACTTTGAAGATTCCACGAAAGGAGTGTTAGAAAACTGCTTCCTGAGAAATAAGCTGGAACTCTGTGAGAGGAATTCACAGATCACAAAGAAGTTTCTCAGAAAACTTCTCTCACGTTTTGAACTGTTGATATATCCTTTCTCAGCGTATACCTCAATGCGATCCAAAGAAGTCCTTCTCAGGTCTGAAAAAAAGTGGTAATGGACGCTGCATGAAACATAAGTGTAACTCTGTGAGATGAGTTCACACATCACCCAGAAGTTTCTACGAAGCTTCTTTCTAGTTTTCATCTGAAGATATTTGTTTTGTCACCGTAAGCTTCATTGCGTTCAGAAGTATCCCACTGCAGATTTCCAGAAAACTGTGTTAGCCAAGGAACACTGAAGAAAAACGTGTAACTGTGTGAGTTGGATTCACATATCGAAATGCAGTTTCTCAGAAGGCTTCTTTCCAGTTTTGATCTGAGGTTATCTTTTTCATGATAGCCCTCAAATCATCTCCCAAATCTCACTTTGCAGAACACAAGATAACAGAGCACACTGTTCCCAGAAGGGAAGAGTGGAACTCTGTGTGATGAAGACACATCAGAAAGCAATCTCTCAAAAAGCCTCTCTCCAGTTCTTATCTGAGGATATTTCCTTTTTCACCATGGGCCCCTATGGGCTCCCAAATCTCACCTTGCAGATTCCACGAAAAGAGTGTTAGTAAACTGCTTCCTGAGAACTAAGCTGAAACTCTGTGAGAGGAATTCACAGATTACAAAGAAGTTTCTCAGAAAGCTTCTCTCACGTTTTCAACTGATATTTCCTTTATCAGCGTAGGCCTCAATGCGATCCAAAGAAGTTCTTCTCAGGTTCCTCTAAAACAGTGGCAATGTACTGCTACATGAAAGATAAGTGTAACTCTATGAGATGAATTCACACGTCACCCTCAAGTTTCTAAGAACTCTTCTTTCTAGTTTTCATCTGAGGATATTTCCTTTGGCGCCGTAAGCTTCATTTCTTCAGAAGTATCCCATTGCTGATTTCCAGAAAACTATGTTAGCAAATTGAACACTGAAGAGAAACGTGTAACTGTGTGAGTTGCATTCACACTTCGACATGCAGTTTCTCAGAAAGCTTCTTTCCACTTTTGATCTGAGGATATTCCTTTTTCACCATTGCCTGAATCAGCTCCCAAATCTCCCTTTGCAGAACACAAGATAACAGAGTTAGTGAACTGGTCCCAAAAGGGAAGGATGGAACACTGTGTCAAGAAGACACACATCAGAAAGCAATCTCTGTGAAAGCTTCTCTCTAGTTCTTATCGGAGGATATTTCCTTTTTCACCATGGGCCCCTATGGGCTCCAAAATCTCACCTTGCAGACTCCACGAAAACAGTGTTAGCAAACTGCTTCCTGAGAACTAAGCTGTAACTCTGTGAGAGGAATTCACAGATCACAAAGAAGTTTCTCAGAACGCTTCTCTCACGTTTTGAACTGATATTTCCTTTCTCAGCGTGGGCCTCAATGCGATCCAAAGAAGGCCTTCTCAGGTTAATCAAAAACACTGGATAGGACTGCTGCATGAAACATAAGTGTAACTCTGTGAGATGAATTCACACATCACCCACAAGTTTCTAAGAAAGCGTCTTTCTAATTTTAATCTCAGGATATTTGCTTTGTCACCGTATGCTTCATTGCATTCAGAAGTATCCCATTGCAGATTTCCAGAAAACTGTGTTAGCAAACTGAACACTGAAGAGAAACGTGTAACACTGTGAGTTGCATTCACCCATCGAAATGCGGTTTCTCAGAAGGATTCTTTCTGGTTTTGAGCTGAGGATATTTCCTTTTTTACCATAGACCTCAATGACTTCCCAAATCTCAGTACACAGAACACTAGAAAACAGAGTTATTAAACTGTTCCCAGAAGGGAAGGGTGGAACTCTGTGTGATCAAGAGACACATTAGAAAGCAATCTCTCAGAAAGCTTCTCTCTAGTTCTTATGAGAGGATATTTCCTTTTCCACCATTGGCCCCTATGGGCACCCAAATCTCACTTTGCAGATTCCACGAAAAGAGTGTTAGCAAACTGCTACCTGGGAACTAAGCTGTAACTCTGTGAGAGGAATTCACAGATCACAAAGAAGTTTTTCAGAAAGCTTCTCTCACGTTTTGAACTGCTGATATTTCCTTCATCAGCGTAGGCCTCAAAGCGATCCAAAGAAGTCCTTCTCAGGATCCTCAAAAACAGTGGTAATGGACTGTTGCATGAAACATAAGTGTAACTCTGTGAGATGAATTCACACATCACCCAGAAGTTTCTAAGAAAGCTTCTTTCTAGTTTTCATTTGAGGGTATTTCCTCTATCACCATAAGCTTCATTGCGTTCAGAAGTATCCATTGCAGATTTAGAGAAAATTGTGTTAACAAACTAACAGTGAAGAGAAACGTGTACAGTCTGATAGTTGCATTCACACATCGAAATGCAGTTTCTCAGAAGGATTCTTTCCAGTTTTGATCGGAGGATATTTCCTTTTTCACCATAGCCCTCAATGAGCTCCCAAATCTCCCTTTTCAGAACTCAAGGTAACAGAGTTAGCAAACTGTTCCAAGAAAGGAAAGGTGGAACTCTGTGTGATGAAGACACACATCATCATGCAAGCTCTCACAAAGCTGCTCTCTACTTCTCATCTGAGAATATTTCCTTTTTCACCATGGGCCGCTATGGGCTCCGAAATCTCACTTTGGAGATTTCACGAAAAGTGGGTTACCAAACTGCTTCCTGAGAACTAAGCTGTTACTCTGTGAGAGGAATTCACACATCACAAAGAAGTTTCTCAGAAAGCTTCTCTCACGTTTTGAACCGAAGATATTTCCTTTCTCTGCGTAGGCCTCTATGCGATCCAAAGAAGTCCTTCTCAGCTTCCTCAAAAACAGTGGTAATGGACTGCTGCATGAAACATAGGTGTGACTCTCTGAGATGAATTCATACATCACCCAGAAGTTTCTAAGAAAGCTTCTTTCCAGTTTTTCTCTGAGGATATTTCCTTTGTCACCATAAGCTTCATTGCGTTCAGAAGTATAAAATTGCAGATTTCCGGAAAACTGTGTTAGCAAACTGAACACTGAAGAGAAACGTATAACTCTGTGAGTTGCATTCACACATCGACATGCGGTTTCTCAGAAGGCTGCTTTCCAGTTTTCATCTGAGGATATTACCTTTTTCACCATAGGCCTCAATCAGCTCCTTAATCTCACTTTGTAGAACCAAGATAACAGCGTTAGCATACTATTCTAGAAGGGAAGAGTCGATCTCTGTGTGATGAAGACACACATCAGAAAGCAATCTCTCAGAAAGCTTCTCTCTAGTTCTATCTGAGGATATTTCCTGTTTCACCATGCGCCCTATAGGCTCCCAAATCTCACTATGCAGATTCCATGAAAGAGTGTTAGCAAACTGCTTCCTGAGAATTAAGCTGTAACTCTGTGAGAGGAATTCACAGATTACAAAGAAGTTTCTCAGAAAGATTCTCTCACGTTTTGAACTGATGATATTTCCTTTCTCAGCGTAGACCTCAATGCCATTAAAATAAGTCCTTCTCAGGTTCCTCAAAAACAGTGGTAATGGACTGCTGCATGACACATAAGTGTAACTCTGCTACATGAATTCACACATCACCCAGAGGTTTCTAAGAAAGCTTATTTCTAGTTTTCATCTGCGGATATTTGCTTTGTCACCGTAAACTTCATTGCGTTCAGAAGTATCCCTTTGCAAATTTCCGGAAACCTGGGGTAGCAAACTGGACACTGAAGAGAAACGTGTAACTCTGTGAATGCATTCACACATTGAAATGCAGTTTATCAGAAGAATTCTTTCCACTTTTGATCTGACAATATTTCCTTTTTCACCATAGCCCTCAATCAGCTCCAAAATCTCACATTGCAGAACAGAAGATAACTGAGTTAGCAATCTGTTCCCAGAAGGGAAGGGTGGAAGTCTGTGTAATGAAGACACACATCAGAAAGCAATCTCTCAGAAAGCTTCTCTGTAGTTCTTATCGGAGGATATTTCCTTTTTCACCATGGGCTCCTTTGGGCTCACAAATCTCACTTTGCAGATTCCACCAAAAGAGTGTTAACAAACTGCTTCCTGAGAACTAAGCTGTAACTCTGTGAGAGGAATTCACAGATCACAAAGAAGTTTCTCAAAAAGATTAAATCACGTTTTGAACTGATGATATTTCCTTTATCAGCGTAGGCCTCAATGTAATCCAAATTAGTCCTTCTCAGGTTCCTCAAAAACAGTGGTAATAGACTGATGCATGAAACATAAGTGTAACTCTGTGAGATGAATTCACACATCACCCAGAAGTTTCTAAGAAATCTTCTTTCTAGTTTTCATCTGAGGATATTTCCTTTGTCACCGTAAGCTTCATTGCGTTCAGCAGTATCCCATTGCAGTTTTCCAGAAAACTCTCTTAGCAAACTGAACACTGAAGAGAAACGTGTAATTCTGTGAGTTGCATTCACACAGCGAAATGCAGTTTCTCAGAAGGCTTCTTTCCAGTTTTGATCTCAGGATATTTCCTTTTTCACCATAGCCCTCAATCAGCGCCCAAATCTCACTTTGCAGAACAAAATATAACGGAGCAAACTGTACCAAGAAGGGAAGGGTGGAACTCTGTGTGATGAAGACACACATCACAAAGCAATCTCTCATAAAGCTTATCTCTAGTTATTACCTGAGGCTATTTCCTTTTTCACCATGGGCCCCTATGGGCTCCCAAATCTCACTTTGAAGATTCCACGAAAGGAGTGTTAGCAAATTGCTTCCAGAGAAATAAGTTGGAATTCTGTGAGAGGAAGTCACAGATCACAAAGAAGTTTCTCAGAAAACTTCTCTCATGTTTTCAACTGATGAAATTTCCATTCTCAGCATAGGCCTCTGTGCGATCCAAACAAGTCCTTCTCAGATTC
>NW_022681353.1:0-6725 GCF_009764315.1 Trachypithecus francoisi | reverse complement strand
ATAAGCGGCGTCATTTATAAAACCACCACCCGCACCCGACATACCGCTCAAAACAGATGTAACAACACACGCGACAACATTATCAGGAGCTGCCAGGTATCCATGAGCATATTATAGACTATAGTGGGTGATAAAACAGAACTTTTGTGACGACTTCGAGGTATTTTGTATTTATAATAAAAAAGGCAAAACTTACTCTAGTACAGCTTTTCTACGACTTCCGACTTCTCTTCTGCGGTTAAGTTAGGGAAGTTCAAGGTCTCGCTATAGAAGAGTAGCCTTGAAGTTCAGCTTCTTTAGGGGGTGCAGAAATAGTCTGGATGCCCCCTAACAACCTAAAGTCAGGAGACTCAGCATAATGAGGAACGGTCGAACGCATGATGCCTGTTCCATAGCCTCTTAGGGGTTTTCGACCGCATCCGACCACTTACTATAAAAATGTATATTTCCACCGATATATAGAATAAGTCGTTTACTAAAACCAATACCAGCGCACCGACAATAATCGAAAGAATTACGATTTTTTCTTTGATTTAATAATACTACGCTCCATGGGTCTATCTCACATAATATTTAAGCATTACGTCAGAAGCTTCTTTATCTGATAGATTAGGAAATTCAAAAGCATTAGGTGATGAGGAATAGCCACTTAATTCAGCGTCTCGCGGGGTACAGAAATTACCTGATGTGGGCCTAAGAACTAAAGTTCGAAGGTTCAATATATGAGGCCTATACATCCTTCCGATACTACTAGCTTTAGTTACGACAGGTTTCTGTCCGCATTCCACCCATTTACTGTAAAACTTTATATTACCACCAAAACCGTACAGATCGTTGATTATGAGAAGCGCTAAAATACCAACTACTATTGATAGTATGATCGGTTTTTCTTTGGTTTTAGTTTTTTATCAGGCATTTTTTCTCCTTGCAATAACAATAGTAGTGACTATTAATATACACATGCTTATTATAGCAATCGGGTATATTTATCGATGAATTGTCGCTTGGTTCAATTTCTTCTTCCATGAAATTATTTGGCTTTAGTGAGCTGTAAGTATCACCTGCCCTATCCTTATGAGTTGTCGATTCGCCGAAGGTATACTGTCATTATATGGCTCGGTCTGCATATAATAATTTGATTGGCGTATCTGTGGATTAAATAGGTCGTTAGCGTCCGCGTATAGACTGAAGCTTCTACAAATGGGTGAAACGGAGGTAATTTATCAACTACATCGTATCTTGCCTTGACTCCTCATCGTTACTATCATCAACAGACTCTCATAATCAGCTTCATTATCCTCGTTCTTGTTGTCGCATATATTTTCACCTCCCGGCTCTTCAAACCACTCCGCCATGAACAAACATCTATCTTGATTGTCAGGTATACCATCGCCGTCTGCATCATTTTCGATACCACTGGTGACTGTGACTATCTGATAAAGGTAAGCGGATCACCTGATTCGTCAACTCCCTCAAGAACGAGGTGTGATAACCCATGCCGACACTTTCATGAAGTGGCATAGACTCGGCGATACTGCCATCAATTGAAGATGTATTAATAATTCCTAGATTTCGGTTTTTTCTGAGAATATTGATATTTTCACGCTCGAGCCTGGCTTAAATTGGCCCAGTCAACATTAATAGTGAAAAGCTTACCTACAGACATAGCTGAGTCAACCACCTCCTGCATGAGTTTTTTTGGTGCTGCCTCGTAATCTTCAGCCTCTTTGGCGGTCTCTCGCTCCTCGGGTTCAATTAGGTGGCCTACAGAAGGCACCTTTTCCAGTATAGCTTCTGCCATTTTCTGGTGGCCTTTTGCGTTGGGATGAATAGATCCTGTCGATTGAGGCCACCGTAAACATTGAAGGGTCCAGCCTGGTGTAAACCTGTATATATCCCTCTCTTTGACACAACTGCCACCCTCCAAAGAATATTCTATATCTATAAATACAGCGCCCATACTAGTCGCTGCACGCCACAAGACATCATTCATCTCAGAAGTCAGCTCGCGAACCATACGCTTTTCATCATGTTTAGCATTGCGGCATTTAGATAACAAGATTGAGCAGGCTCGGCAACAAATTGAGGATAGCCAATGATATAAACTATGGTTCTCGGCGAAAGGCTTTTATTTCACTAATCAGATCTCTTTAGTTTTAAACTGATTATATATAGAAATTAGTAATATGTTTTTTGCGCTGTCGTCTACAGCATAGCTACAAGTGTATTTGACAAGATATCATTCTTCGTAGGAGTCGCACACTGCACCAATACTTTTTCAAATCCGACATCATTGCCGCCGCCAGTTATGGTTACTATCTTGGTTTTATGTTTTTTGATAAATTCAAGCTGAGGAATATTCCCGGCTTAAAAGTAGAGCGTGCTGCCAACCTCTCGGTGTCCCTGCTGCTAGTGCTATTTATCAGCCTATTATCTTGACCAGGATAACCGCTATCCTGAATCATATAATCCAAATGAACCCTAGCGCCAGAACATGCCACCGACTCCATACCCCCGTCGCGTATACCCTATGCAAGGCTGAGTTTATACGGCTATGATTACCTACTGCTCAAGTGACAACCGAATAAATCACCCGTGTTCTTTAATAATGTTTCGCCTCACCATTCTCAATATCCCCCTCACCACTCGAGTATGAGTCCCCCAGAGCTAATTAGTTCAGATAACTATCAGTCCCCGAGCCTGCTTTTCGCAAATTCACCACTTGTGGAGTTTCGCCGCCGTTCGGATAATAGTAATACTGCAGATCATTAAAATCACTACTTGCTATTATATTTCCACTGTTCGGATACTGGTATGTCCGTTGTTGTAGCTTGGGTAATATGTCTTTGAAGGGCAAAAATCTGGCGGAAATGTCACCGATTGCCAATCCTCAACTAAGCATTCTTCATTTATCTCCCAAAACTTCAGTCCGCTGTTTCCTGTAGCCATTACCTGTTTCCATCATCGGAACAGCCATTTCTGGAATTTTTGTAGGGTTGTATATATGTAATAAAATCCTTTTCCAACATCCGCTTTTTACCCGTTTCAGTGTCTATAATAATGAAAAAATCAGTGTCAGAATGCTGTAAGAGTTGGGCTACGGGCATATACTATATACTTTCCATTTCTCGAAACACCCCAGCCATAAGTATATAAAGGCTCTCTCACCGGTTAATTTTGAATTAGTTTCGTAATTTACGATAGAGTAGGTGTGATTCTCGTTTGAACCTATCCTATTATGAAAATTATCGTAAGACATGAGCTGTCTTGATTCATTCACAGCCTGGACTGCGAGTAAACCGTATCAAGATCCTTAAAATGATAAATCTCGGGATACCACCTAGTGTCGGCAATAAATGATAGTAGTTTGAGCTATTTAACTTCATATACCACTGACCAAACGACGCTTCTTTTTCTTTTCTAGGCTGAAACTTTTTCCCTTCGACACACACATTTTTTCTGTTTTTACAGAAATTCCCTGTTGACGGCAACGACTGAATATTTTCCCAGACACACTCAAACCTCACATCGAGCGGCAAGTCGGCTTGATGCTTATAGTCCTCATATCCATCAATACGGATCGCCATCCAGCCAGCTAGGCTCTGAGGATTTTGCGCTGTGGTCCAAGACTAGCGAAAAACAGGCTCATTACCAGAATCGACACCATGCTAAAGCTGAAAATCTCATCAAGCAACGTCCTGTTAAACAAATATTAAGGCTAGTATATGCAACTGTTGGCCAAATTACAATAAGATATGCACAGCTTTCGCGACAAAATTACGAGAGATTATTTTCGTCGGCGTTGACTATCAAAAGTATGCCGCCGCTATCATTACTGTGGCGATAATAACGACAATCCAAGTGCTTGTTCCCGTGCTCGCGAGGTCTTTGGCAGTTTCAGTAACTTTTTCGACGACTTGATTTGGCAAGGTGTTTTCTAAAATTTCTAACTCATCCGTCGTCGTATCTACAATAACTGAGCCGTCTCTGGTTCCGCGTAGACGACACGTCATACACGCCGACCGGCAACGCTGTAGGCAGACCACTCAAATCTAACGACCAATTATCACCTTCTGCCGTTAGTTCTGAGTCAACCCCCAGGACATATGTTACGCCATTGATTTCAACTGATATCTCTGACTATTGCTAGAATCGTAAGTTCCACTTATAACCAATTGACCCTTCAGATGTTGACCGATGTCACTGTGTGGTGTCTCTGCGTCAGCGCGTAGAATAGTCATTCTGTCGTAACCGTGCTACTGTTACCTGCGGCTCTAAAAACTCCGCGGTTACAGTATGATCGCCAGGCTCAAGATTTGGACTAATAGTCTGAGCAGGTAGCGACCATGTGCCATCACCGTTGTTGACTGCAGTATAATCTACTCCGTTATAGAAACGGTGATGATGGTACTATCATCGTCAACAGTACCTGTTATCTCCGGGCTGCCGTCAATTCCCTCGCTTGGAGTAGCGACTGTTCCTTCTGGAGCAGTTGTATCGAAAACTACTGTATTATTTGGACTTCCTGAGCTCTCGAGATTGCCATTGTACGCCTGATCATAGTAGCTATCTGCTAACAATACAGCGGTCACGGTGTCACCCTCAGTCATCCAGTAACTTCAAATTCGTAGTGAAATCTCAATCCTATTGAAGGTGTAATGGTTCCGGTAGTTAGAGCCTAGGGTAATTGCGTCCATATAGACACTCGATAATTCGTCGTTTGTGTCCGGCTCAGAAAGTGTAATCACGAACCAGGCACTATTTGTACTAGTCTAGCTGGTTGTGAAGCCTTGCGCACTAATTCTACCGTCGGCGATACGGTATCGATAGTTAACACATTTGCCCCGCTGAAACTAGCTGTCATCGTCGTTTCCTGATCCGTCAAAACCATGTCTATGTCGTACGCACCTCAGCAGTTCGGACATGTTTCGCCGACCACAACCCACCTAGCCCGAAGTCATATCTATAGACTGACCGTCTACTTCGGCTTTAAGATTAGGATTCAGCGCTGTATCGAAACGCTTAGGTTAGTAATTCCTTGTATATAAGGCTGAGTATTGGCTGTCACGGCTGCCGGGACGACGCAGTCGCTCACACTTATAGATCTTTCGTTACTAACTCCGAAGTAGACCCACTTTGGAGCAGTGGCTGTCTACTAAGGTTTGCCGCGTTAGGCGGAGTAAAAGCAGCGTAGCCATTTGAGTCGGTCGTTACAGACTGAGAGCTGATGTATTGCTCTCCTTCACCATAGCCCGAAGCGTCACGACCCGAAGGATTGGCATAGAAATCACTATATAGGTCGTGTTTGCCGCTGAGCGCAAAACAGTCCTGACTTCTGTTTGCCATCACACTTAGTCATAGTCGTTCGCCGCGGGAAGTTCTGTAAGCCATTTGGGCCTGTATCGGCATCAGTTAGGTCATTTTCTCAGGAGCATGGTCGTGCCGGCAAGATCAATGCCCAATATGCCGTTTCTAGCATCGCATTTCCACGGACAGAGTTACCGTTTGCGGTGGCACCGTTTATCAAGACACCGTTTCGATTGTTCCTCATATCGTATTGCCTCGCCTGCACCGAGCCTCCGACTTGAGTATTAGCAAAGATGCAATCGTTATAACCCTGCCCATTTGGCATAGCAGTACCTGAGCATTTTGAGACCTATTGTGTTTCCCTTTATCTGTAAGCCTGAACCGCTAGAAACATATATACCACTAAATGCCCCTGGTGCGTTAACTATTACATTACCTTCTCCTGCCCCGGAACCTCAATAATCGCACCAGTATACGAGATTAGCTGAAGATTATGGCTGCCATTCGCAAGAGTAGTCGTGCCATTTGCTGCTAGCCATAATTGCCTTTAACATCTCGTATCGAGACTTGATGTCGTTGCGCTATTTAAGCCAATCCCACTATTGCCGGAATTACGTTACGGTTCTGCAGGCGTAGAGCCACCTAATAGAACTGTTGTGTTATTGCGACTATCTTGTATACCGATAACGTTCGTATTGCACTATTTCCAGAAAGGCTCGTTCCAATGTATTTCCACGCACCGCCAAATCGTTCTGGTTATTAAACGAAGGCCCGATGTCTTGTGGCCACTGATACCATTGTGATTGACTGTGTTGTTTGTCCCATATGTTGTCAAACGCCGTATCCCGTATTACCCGCTGCATCGCCGTTTGCCCACGCTGCAGTACCTGTTGCAGTTGTACCTATTAAATTGCTGTGTATTTTGACACCTGTAGTCATGTCTGAAGCAAGCTGTGTTCGTACCATAGATACCATAACTGCCATTTCCGCTATGAGGTTGTTGCGAATCTCGATATTATCACTGATATTATTGTAGACCACACCGCCGGAAGCGCTCCTACTAACTTCACCAGCACCCGTAGCATCTGGCCAATGTAATTGCATTCTATCAACCCCATTTGCCGAAAGATAAAACACCATGTTATAGTATTTGTCCCAGTCGCGTTAGTAGCACCGTTGATAATCAAACCTTTTACAGTAGAGCCGGCCGATCCTGCGAAAAATAAGCGTAATGGAGTTATATTGCGAGAAGTAACTTCAATATTGAGTACATGAGGAGATTGTCCGGAATTCGTTATAGCACCATTACCACCTGTTGGAACCAAATTACCGCAGCTACTGCCCGGCTGGCTCAAGCCATCGATTGTTACTGGCTGAGTTATATCTGCAAAGAACTAGCCAGAGAAATTGTCTGCAGT
>NW_022681352.1:0-7046 GCF_009764315.1 Trachypithecus francoisi | reverse complement strand
ACTGCTTTTTTCTCCCCCGATCCTTGAGGAAATTCTATCTTCATATCTTAAAATACATGGTTAAATTCAACACTGAAATTAAAAACATGCTTCATGTTTTTCTTTTAACTGATACATCTGACATGGTGAAGAACTAAGGGGTGTATTGGTTTATTTTTATTTTTTGAGACAGTCTTACTCTGTTGCCCAGGCTGGAATGCAGTGGCATGATCTTGGCTCACTGCAGCCTCACCTCCTGGTTCATGCCTTCTCCTGCCTCAGCCTCCTGAGTAGCTGGGATTATAAGTGCCTGCCACTATGGATGGCTCATTTTGTATTAGTAGAGATGGGGTTTCAACATGTTGTCCAGGCTGGTCTTGAACTCCTGACCTCAGGTGATTCGCTCACCTTGGCCTCCCAAGTGCTGGGATTACAGGCATGAGCCACCACATCAGCCTGGGATATTCTTGATTGTAACTGTAATAGATCCCTTTAACAAAAAACAGAACAACCAAAGAAAAAGCTGTCTGAAAAGTCCTGAAATTAAAGAGCTCACTTGGACAGGGATTTGGACACCAGTTGAATGGCCCTGCACAAACCATAGTTACATGGGCCACTAAGCCTGTTAGATCCTTAGGGTATTTGAAGTCGTGGGGATATTTGCATTTCTGTCTCTGGATATCGTGTTGGTAAGAATTCAGCTAGTGTTTGAGGGCCAGGCTCAGATCTGGGACAACAAGAGCCCCTGCCCTCACGGCACTTCTCGTGTGTGTGTGTGTGTGTGTGTGTGTGTGTGTGTGTGTGTGTGTGTAAAATAGAAAGCATAAGATAATTTTTATCAATGAGTTGGGAAGATGGAAAAACAAGCTTCAGATATTTACTTCAGAAGAAGGGAGGTGCAAGGAATACTCAGCTTTGCTGCTGCTGAAGGAGACCCCTGGCAGAGGCCGTTCCAGAGGTGGGGTTTCTCTGAGAAAGGTGGTAAGAGGCAAATAGGATGCCCCATCTGGTTTGCCAGAGATGGGGAAAGTTAGTATCCCCAAAACAGCCTCAGCTTTCTGGCAAAGGCTTGGAAAACCAGCTAGGGTGTGGGACCTTGTTGGCCGCTGGGTAGAAGGAAAACATTGCTGGTCCTGAGGACTGTACTGTTCTTCCACTGCTATAAAGAACTACCTGAGGCTGGGTCATAAGGAAAAAAAGGTTTAGTCGGCGTACAGTTCTGTGGGCTGTACAGGCTTCTACATCTGGAGAAACTTACGATCAGGGTGGAAGGTGAAGGGGAGGCAGGCATGCCTTCACATGGCTGGAAGGGGAAGGTGCCATGCACCTCCAAACAACCAGATCTCAGCAGAACTGTCATGAGGACAGCACTTGGGATTGTGCTAAACCATTAGAACCCACTGCCATGAGTCAATCGCCTCCCACAAGGGACCACCTCCAACACGGGGTTACAGTTCAGCATGAGATTTGGTTGGGGACACAGTCACACCATGTCAGGCTTCCCATTCGTCTCCTGCACGTGCTTTGCAAATGGTTCTGTCATTTTTGTTTTTGGTGATATATAATATATGTACATATATTCAGAGTGCATGTGATATCTTGATTCACCCCTATATTGATGAAATCTGGGTACTTGGGATCTTTCACTTGAAACATTTTCTTTTCCTTGTGCTGGTTATGTGTGTTTGTGCCCATTACCAGCCTCTGCCCATCCTGCTTATGAGTGGGCTCTGCTGGGCCCTGTTGACCACCTACTCTTGGCCTCCATGAGATCTGCTCTCAGCTCCTGCTTATGAGTGAGAACATGCGCTGTTTCTTTGCTTGGCTCATTTGCTTAATGTAATGTCCTCCAGCTCCATCCATGCTGCCGCGGATGACAGGGCTCTCCGCCGTGTGGTGGAGTACTGCTCCTGTGTATGTTCGGGCCGCATTCCCTTCATCCCCTGTTGACAGGCACTCAGGTGATTCCATACCTTGGCTGCTATGGATGGTGCTGCATTGAAGCTGGGAGCAGTCACTGGCTTTATACTCAGGGGATGTGAGCCATTTCGTTGTTCTCAAGCAGCCTATCCCCAAAGCCCTCCGTGGAACGCCGCATTCCTTTGTGCCCATGGCTTCCACTAGGATGAACCACTAGCTTTAAGTGAACGCTTGGGTTTCTGTCTTTAATTGGCACCTGGCTGCACTGACCAAGCGGGGGTTCCAGTGACCCTGGACACTGCCTCACATAAGGTCTAAAGATGCAGTTAGGTTCTTTTTTTAACTTAAAAAAAAAATGCTACAGCTTAACCAGGTCAAAAGTGTTATCAGTTAGTGTTTTTCATATTGGAAAGGTGTATATTTTATTTTCTAAGAAGGAAAGAAATCCTGTTATATACTCTAACCACAGATGAAATCATGTCAAGGAAAGAGGTACTATTTTGGGGGGAAAATTACCCCTTCATGTCAGAGATCGAGATGACTTACATTGTTTAATTGAGTTAATTATGAAATCTTAAGTGGTTTTGAGAAGACAAACTGTGGATGCTGCAAGACATGAGACTGATGCTCATTTAACGTTAGTCAGCCCTGACAGAATGTGGCTATTTAAAGCTTCCTCCAGTATTGCTTGATAGATTGTAAGTTAATGTAAAGATCTGTTTGATGCTTTTATTTTACAAAATATTATTGAGAAAAAGTTTGACAGCCAAGGAACAGCCTTCAACCAATTTCTTCCTGATTTCTATCACCAGAAAAATGTGTCCTGTTAATTCCAGAATTTACTTTTGGAAAATTCCTATAAGGAGAGCAGAGGTATTGGTGGTTGAATGGTGACTTGAATTTAGGTGAAGATCGTTAAATATTTCATAGTCATGTTTGTCTTGGTGGTTTTAGCAATTTTATATTAAATTTAGAACTGCGAGTCAAACCAAATGTTCTTTTGCTTTCATGATACTCCTTTGTATGACTATACTGGTAAAGAATGATAAAATGTGTATAGGGTATTTTTTCTCTGTAGATATTAGGATTTTGAGGGGAACAAATTAATCATCTAATAGACGTTGTGCTGTGTGTTGGGTCCTTTGCATATTGAATGACTATAATGAGGACCACTTGAAAGTCTGTTTCTATACAAGTTGTTTTATATGCTGACTTGTGTTATGTAAAATCCTTCATCCTTTAAGAAGACTAAGCAATGGGTTGGAGGAGAGGTTTAATCCCCCCATTAGGTCTATTTCAAATGCCCAGAATTGAATGCAAGTGTGAATTATGTTTTTGAAGTGGGGTGTGTGTGTGTGGTGGACTCCTTTTTAGGTCATGGGAGGGAGGTAAAGCAAAGATCAGATTTGCTGATGAACATTTGTGCATATTTTAGTGGAGAAGTCATATGACTTGACTGCACCTGTGTACTCTGATTTTGGTTTCGTTAGTGTCTGTAGCCACAAGCCTCAGCTGCCTCTGGGACCCACCCTGAGGGGCTGTGGTGAGGGTTATTAGAGTCGTGTCTTAGCGAATAGCACAAACGGCCTTGTGGGCCTACTTTGGCTTTGTTTGAACCTGTAGATTGTTAAACTAATTTTTATTTAACATTTTGAAGATTATAAATTGTGATTCTTGTCTAAGAGGTTTCTGTTGTCTCTGAAGACAGGAGCCCCAATACAGATGGTCCCTGGCTCACAATGGTTACATTTGTGATTGTTTTTCAACCTTGTGATGGTGTGAACTACTCACACTCAGTGCATTGTTCGGCCCGAGATGGGCTGCCTCTGGATGAACCCGTTGTAAGTTGAAACTATTGTGTCAAATGCACTTTCTATTTAGGATATTTTCAGCTTATGCTGGGTTTATTGGAACAGTTTCATCCCATGGTGTAACTCAGGAAACATAAGTGCTCATAAAAGTAGAGGCAATCTCATAGATACCACGAGATATAATATATCTGATGTTATAGAGATACGATGAAAACAATCAAGTAGGACTTGGAAGCTTTGGAGGGACTCACGTGGGTGGCTCCTGGAATGCAAACGTGAGCGTCACTGGCTTCTGGATGTGACGTCTGTGCCTTCTGCTTAGCCCAGTGTGTTATCAGCTGCTCTCTGGTGCAGAGTGGTCCAGCGTTCCTGTGTGTAGGTGTTTGAGCTGCCTTAAGAGGCTATGTCAATTCTCACTGGTGTTTTCAGGGCTTTCGGCCTTCTGAACAAGCAGGAGGAAGGACGACTTTGTAGAGCTTTGGAAATGTCAACGGACTTCAGGGCCACCCCCCTTGGCAGGAGAAGAGCCCCACTGGAGGCGAGCAGGGTGCCGTGTAGGCCTGTGTGGGGCCCAGGCATGTACTGATGTTGTGAGGGCCACAGGACACAGATAGGTCTTGGTTCACATCTGGTGTCGATGGCCACGCAGCATTTCTGGCAGGTACATGAGTGTGGGGACTTGGGTTTTGGGGTGTGCGTCCTGGTTGCCTAGTTGCTTGGAAGACCCTTATTCAGACCCCAGCCTGAGTCACCATGACAGGCCTCCGGCTTCACACGCCACACAGAAGCCGTGGTGTCGGTCACTAACACCCACCAGATGTCAGATGTGCGTGTGTATCTTCCCTGGTCTCAGGATGGGTCTTGTTTTGAGGTTATAGTAAACATTCTTTAAGAGGGGTTTTTGGATTTTTTATGTTGTTTGCAGGGAGTGTTTGAGCAGTGAGGTCACCTTCCCAACCAATGCGATTTCAGATCACAGCAGGTAATTACGGCAGGGGAGCTGTGAGATCACCTTCCCAACCAATGAGACTTCAGATCACAGCAGGTAATTACGGCAGCGGGGCGGGTGGCAGAACCTCTAATTGTGGCTGTTTCTGGTGTCTTGCCCAGTGGACAGAGCGTGCTGGGGCCTCCGTGGTCCTCTGTGGGGTGGGTGGAGCGCATGAGCTGGGTGCTGCTCGGCCGTGGCTCTATAACAACAGAAAAATTAGCTGGGTATGGTGGTGCGTGCCTGTGGTCCATGCTACTCTGCAGTGCGAGGTGGGAAGAACATTTCAGGCTACAGTGAGCTGTGATTGCTCCACTGTACTCCCGTCTTGGCGACAGAGCCACGACTTTGTCTCAGAAAGAAAAATGTAAAAAAAAAAAAAAAAAAAAAAAAAAAACAAAACCAAAACAAAAAAAATCCAGAAATGTCATTTTCTTATTTAATCATCCCAAAAGAGAAATCGGTTTTTTCTGAGAGTGTAAAAGGCATAACTGATAAGATTCTTTCCTTGCATTGTTTCTCCTTTCCATATATTTACAGTCTTCTGTCCACATCGTCTCTCCTCTCTCGTCTCTCGTCATCTCGTTACAAAGGAGTGTCTTCGAGGTTAGTGGTGTGTCTGTGATGCACCTTGGAGAACAGCCGGCATGAAACCTCTTACCACCATCGTGCGCCTTGTAGTCCCCATTGAAATCCTCTCCAGAGACGCCCGTGCTGCTGATGAAAGCAGAACTTTGGTTGTGCTGAAATGTGCGTTCAGCTAATGGTTTTAAGTTCCTATCTGTAGGTGATGCTGTAGAATTCATTAATCATATGGGATCGGTAATGATTGAATATAATTCTGGCTGGTGTCATGAAGAGGATATTTTTAACTTCAAGTTACAACTTCCTTCATGCTAGTAATTTTGGGATTCACTTAAATATGTGCTTTATTTCCTAGCTCAGATTGTCATTAGACATTTCTTAACGTAGGATTTGAAAGAGATTTGGCGGAATCTTCCTAACCAAATGTTTGCTCATGACGTCAGAAGGAACAGCACTCAGAATTCCTGGTAACTGTGGTAGATTTTAAGGCTGCTGATAGAAGTCACTCGAACGGTCAGGGCTGCTTTGTGAGGCGGATGGGGTTTGAACCCTGACCCTCCTGACACGCCAGCTCTGACCCTGGCCCTGGCCTTCTCTCCTCTCCTCTCTCTCCACTGGGAGATGAGAAGGTGCCAGCATCCACCTCACAGGCCATGGTGAGAACCCGGGACTAAGGGCTTGTGTTCCTCCTGCAGGTGGCGCCGCAGATGTGGGGGCTTGACGATATGTACACACTGCAGGCTGCCAGTGTCGGGGTAATCCAGTTTTAGTCAAAAGGTGGGATTTGCTTTGCTCCCCTGGGGACCAGGTGCGGTGCCGCTGTCGCAGCAGGTGTGTGGGTCCTCTTGGGTGGTCCTCGGGTGGACGAGGAGTCACCGATTCCGACGCCCAGGGTTAGATGTGAGGGGCAGGTGGACCATGGACCTCATGTGTTCAGAGGGGAGAAGTCAACAGCTTCCCTTGTGATTCCAGGACTGTCTATCCCAGGAATGCCAGACCACTGGCTTTCACCTGACGCTGTCGTGGGTGACGCCGTATGGAAATGAGGACCCGTGTTCTGCATACCTGAGCCAGTACCCGTCTCCCTCCAGGGCCGGCCGTGGCCGAGCCCTCCTGATTTCGCTGGGTGGCCAGCCTGGGGATCTGTAAGCCCAGTGACGTCTGCGGTCTCGGCCCCCCTCCCCGTGGGGACAGGAGGTGGCTTCAGGAGGCCGAGGATGCATGCCTGAATGAAGCCGACTTGTGACTGCAGTTCTGTCTAAGGGCCTCCCCGGGTGTTAGATGTCAGTAAGTGACAGCTGTGTGTGGATCTCATGTGATGAGAGAAACAGTGGGGGAAACCAAAGCTTGTGGAGTCTGCGGGTTCTGGACTTGGGGATGTGTGCACCTGTGTACTTGGTGAGGGGTGTGATGTCTGGACTGAGTGTGCACGTGTGTCACGTTTGTGCGTGTGTGGTGAGTGTATTTAGCAGGTGTGCGTGGAGTGAGCATGTTCATGCGTGTGTGGTGTCTCTTTGAGGGCGTGTGGAGTGTGTACACGCATGACATTTGGTGAGTGTATTTGAGGGTGTGTATGGAGGGCATAGATGCGTTGGCCTGTCTAGTATTGGGTGACGGGGTGGCATGTGTGGAGCAAGCATGCACACGTGTGTGCTGTGTGTGGGGTTTCTACCTGGTCCTCCCCTGAGCGTGCTCCTGGGCCCTGCTGTCCTGGCAGCTTTACAGTGTGGTGTGTCTTTGATTCCGGAAGATTCTGGAACCCG
>NW_022681351.1:0-7051 GCF_009764315.1 Trachypithecus francoisi | reverse complement strand
GATCGCATTGAGGCCTGCGCTAAGGAAATATCATGAGTTCAAAAGGAGAAAGAAGCTTTCTGAGAAACCTCTTTGTCATCTGTGAGTTCATCTCACAGAGTTACAGCATAGTCCTCAGGAAGCAGTTTGCTAACACTCTTTTCATGGAATCTGCAGAGTGAGATTTGGGAGCCCATTGGGGCCCAGGGTGAAAAGGAGATATCCTCAGAGAATTACTAGAGAGAAGCTCTCTGAGAGATTGCTTTCTGATGTGTGACTTCATCAGGCAGAGTTCCACCCTTCCCTTCTTGGAACAGTTGCTAACACTGTTGTCGTGGATTCTGCAAAATAATATTTCGGAGGCTCATGGATGGCTATGGTGAAAGAGGAGGTATCCTCAGACAGAAACTGGAATGAAGCCTTCTGAGAAACTGCATTGCGATGTGTGAATGGAAACACAGAGTTCCCCGTTTCTCTTCAAGTATCAGTTGCTAACAGAGTTTTCTTGAACTCTGCAATGGAATACTTTTCTACGCTATGCAGCTGACGGTGACAAGGGTAATAGCCTCAGATCAGAAAGGGAAAGAAGCTTTCAGAGAAATTGCTTTCTTATTTGTGAATTCATCTCTCAGAGTTACACCACTCTTTCTTGTCCCCGTTTCCTAGGACTGTTTCCCTGGATTCTGAGAACAGATATTTCGGATGGGTTTGAAATATAGAAGGCAAAGGTAATATCCTTCGAGGAAAACCAGAATGAAGGTTTCTGAAACACTCCTTTGTGATGGTGGGATTCATTTCACAGTGTTATACCCCGTTTGAATGGGGCAGTCTCCTAGCACTCATTTTGTGGAATTTCATAAGTGATGTCTTGGATATCATTGAATCCCAAGGTGAACAAGGAATTAACCTCAGACCAACCTGCAGCGAAGCCTTCTCAGAAACTTCTTTGCTGTGGGTGAATTCAACCCACAGAGTTCCATCACTCTTTTCACTGAGAAGCTTGCTAACCGAGTTTTCGCAGAATCTGCAATAGGACACACGGTGGCGCTCCGAGACCACAAATAACCTCATCTTAAAAAACAAAGAAGCTTTCTGAGAAACGGCTTTGTGATGTGTGAATTCAAACCACTGAGTTACAGCTAGATTTCGTGGGTCCGTGGGCTAGCCCTGTTTGTGTGGAATCAGAGAACTGGTATTTGGGTTCCCTTGGAAGACTAGGGGCCAAAGAAAATATCCTCCGTTTAAAACGAGAAAGAAGCTTTCTGAGAAACTTCTTTGTGATCTGTGAATTCCTCTCACAGAGTTACAGCTTAGTTCTCAGGAAGCAGTTTGCTAACACTCTTTTCGTGGAATCTGCAAAGTGAGATTTGGGAGCCCATAGGGGCCCATGGTGAAAAAGGATATATCCTCAGATAATAACTAGAGAGAAGCTTACTGAGAGATTGCTTTCTGATGTGTGAGTACATCACACAGAGTTCCTCCCTTCCCTTCTTGGAACAGTTTGCTAACTCTGTTCTCTTGTGTTCTGCCAAGTGATATTTGGGAGCTCATTGAGGGCTATGGTGAAAAAGGAAATCTGCCGACATCAAAACTGGAAAGAAGCCTTCTGAGAAACTGCATTTCGCTGTGTGAATGCAACTCACAGACTGACACGTTTCTCTTCAGTGTTCAGTTTGCTAACACAGGTTTCTGGAAATCTGCACTGAACGCAATGAAGCTTAGGGTGACAAAGGAAATATCCTGAGATGAAAACTAGAAAGAAGCTTTCTTAGAAACTTCTTGGTGATGTGTGAATTCATCTCACAGAGTTACACTTATGTTTCATGCAGCAGTCCATTATCACTGTCTTCGAGGAACCTGGGAAGTGCTACTTTGGATCGCATTGAGGCCTGCGCTGATAGAGGAAATATCATGAATTCAAAAGGAGAAAGAAGCTTTCTGAGAAACTTCTTTGTCATCTGTGAGTTCATCTCACAGAGTTACAGCATAGTCCTCAGGAAGCAGTTTGTTAACACTCTTTTCATGGAATCTGCAAAGTGAGATTTGGGAGCCCGTGGGGCCCAGGGTGAAAAGGAGATATCCTCAGAGAATTACTAGAGAGAAGCTCTCTGAGAGATTGCTTTCTGATGTGTGACTTCATCAGGCAGAGTTCCACCCTTCCCTTCTTGGAACAGGTTGCTAACACTGTTGTCGTGGATTCTGCAAAGTGATATTTCGGAGCTCATTGATGGCTATGGTGAAAGAGGAAGTATCCTCAGACAGAAACTGGAATGAAGCCTTCTGAGAAACTGCATTGCGATGTGTGAATGGAACTCACAGAGTTCCCCGTTTCTCTTCAAGTATCAGTTTGCTACCAGAGTTTTCTTGAACTCTGCAATGGAATACTTTTCTACGCTATGCAGCTGACGGTGACAAGGGTAATAGCCTCAGATCCGAAAGGGAAAGAAGCTTTCAGAGAAATTGCTTTCTTATTTGTGAATTCATCTCTCAGAGTTACACCACTCTTTCTTGTCCCCGTTTCCTAGGACTGTTTCCCTGGATTCTGAGAACAGATATTTCGGATGGGTTTGAAGTGTAGAAGGCAAAGGTAATATCCTTCGAGAAAAACCAGAATGAAGTTTTCTGAGACACTCCTTTGTGATGGTCGAATTCATTTCACAGTGTTATACCCCGTTTGAATGGGGCAGTCTCCTAGCACTCATTTTGTGGAATTTCATAAGTGATGTCTTGGATATCATTGAAATCCAAGGTGAATAAGGAATTAACCTCAGACCAACCTGCAGCGAAGCCTTCTCAGAAACTTCTTTGCTGTGGGTGAATTCAACCCACAGAGTTCCATCACTCTTTTCACTGAGAAGCTTGCAAAGCGAGTTTTCGCAGGATCTGCAAGAGGACAGACGGTGGCGCTCCGAGACCACAAATAACCTCATCTTAAAAAACAAAGAAGCTTTTTGAGAAACGGCTTTGTGATGTGTGAATTCAAACCACTGAGTTACAGCTAGATTTCGTGGGGCCGTGGGCTAGCCCTCTTTGTGTGGAATCAGAGAAGTGGTATTTGGGTTCCCTTGGAAGACTAGGGGCCAAAGAAAATATCCTCCGCTTAAAACGAGAAAGAGAAAGAAGCTTTCTGAGAAACTTCTCACAGAGTTACAGCTTAGTTCTCAGGAAGCAGTTGCTAACACTGTTTTTGGAATCTGCAAAGTGAGATTTGGGAACCCATTGAGGCCCATGTGAAAAAGGAAATATCCTCAGATAAGAACTAGAGAGAAGCTTCTGAGAGATTGCTTTCTGCTGGTGTCCTCATCACACAGAGTTCCACCCTTCCCTTCTGGGAACAGTTTGCTAACTCTGATCTTGTGTTTTGCAAAGTGAAGATTGGGGAGTCATTGAGGGCTATGGTGAAAAAGGAAATATCTCAGATCAAAACGGAAAGAAGCCTTTTGATAAACTGCATTTCTATGTGTGAATGCAACTCACAGAGTTACAGTTTCTCTTCAGTGTTCAGTTTGCTAACACAGTTTTCTGGGGATGTGCACTGGGATACTTCTGAACGCAATGAAGCTTATGGTGACAAAGGAAATGTCCTCAGATGAAAACTAGGAAGAAGCTTTCTTAGAAACTATGGATGATGCGTGATTTCAAGTCACAGAGTTACACTTATGTTTCATGCAGCATTGCATTACCACTGTTTTTGAGGAATCTGAGAAGGACTTCTTTGGATAGCATTGAGGCCTACTCTGAAAAAGGAAATATCATCATTTCAAAACGTGACAGAAGCTTTCTCTGAGAAACTTCTTTGTGTTCTGTGAATTCTTCTCACAGAGTTACAGCTTAGTTCTAAGGAAGCAGTTTGTTGTAACACTCTTTTCGTGGAATGTGCAAAGTGAGATTGGGAGCCCATAGGGGCTCATGGTGAAAAAGCAAATATCCTCAGATAAGAACTAGAGAGAAGCTTTGAGAGAATGCTTTCTGAAGGGTGTGTTCATCACACAGAGTTCACCCTTCCCTTTGGATCAGTTTGCTAACTCTGTCATCTTGTGTTCTGCAAAGTGGTTTTGGGAGCTCATTGAGGGCTACGGTGAAAAAGGAAATATCCTCAGATCAAAACTGGAAAGAAGCCGACTGAGAACTGCATTACGTTGTGAATGCAACTCACAGAGTTCCACGTTTCTCTTCAGTGTTCAGTTTGCTAACACAGTTTTCTGGGCAATCTGCAATGGAAAACTTCTGAACGCAGTGAAGCTTACGGTGAGATAGGAAATATCCTCAAATGAAAACTAGAAAGAAGCTTTCTTAGAAACTTCTGGGTGATGTGTGAATTCATTTCACAGAATTGCACGTATGTTTCATACGGCAGTTCATTACCACAGTTTTTGAGGAACCTGAAAAGGACTTTTTGGATCGCATAGAAGCCTACGCTGAGAAAGAAATACATCAGTTCAAAACGTGAGAGAAGCTATCTGAGAAAACTTCTTTGTGATCTGTGAATTCCTCTCACAGAGTTACAGCTAGTTCTCAGGAAGCAGTTTGCTAGCACTCTTTTCGTGGAATCTGCAAAGTGAGATTTGTGAGCCCATAGGAGTCCATTTGAAAAAGGAAATATCCTCAATAATAACTAGAGAGAAGCTTTCTGAGAGATTGCTTTCTGATGTGTCATTCACACAGGGTTCCACCCTTCCCTTCTCGGAACAGTTTGCTAACTCTGTTATCTTGTGTTCTGCAAAGGGAGATTTGGGAGCTCGTTGAGTGCTATGGCAAAAAAGGAAATATCCTCAGCTCAAAACTGGAAAGAATCCTTCTGAGAAACTGCATTTCGATGTGTGAATGCAACTCACAGAGGTACACGTTTCTCTTCAGTATTCAATTGGCAAACACAGTTTTCTGGAAATCAGCCATGGCATACTTCTGAACACAATGAAGCTTACGGTGACAATGAAATATCCTCAGATGAAAACTAGAAGAAGCTCTTAGAAAACTTCTTGGTGATGTGTGAATTCATCTCACAGAGTTACACTTATGTTTCCTGCAGCAATCCATTACCACTGTATTTGAGGAACCTGAGTAAGACTTCCTTGGATCGCATTGAGGCCTACGGTGATAAAGGAAATATCATCAGTTCAAAACGTGAGGGAAGCTTTCGAGAAACTTTTTTGTGTTCTGTGAATTCCTCTCACACAGTTACAGCTTAGTTCTCCAGAAGCACTTTGCTAACACTCTTTTGTGGAATCTGCAAAGTAAGATTTGGGAGCCCATAGGGGCCCATGGTCAAAAGGAAATATCCTCAGATAAGAGCTAGAGAGAAGCTTTCTGAGAGATTGCTTCTGATGTGTGTCTTCCTCACACAGAGTTCCACCCTTGCCTTCTGGGGACGTTTGCTACTCTGTTATCTTTTGTTCTGCAAAGTGAGATTTGGGAGCTGATTGAGGGCTATGGTGAAAAAGGAATATCGTCAGATCAAAGTGGAAAGAAGCTTCTGAGAAACGGGATGTCGATGTGTGAATGCAACTCACAGAGTTACACGCTTTTCTTCAGTGTTCAGTTTGCTAACACAGTTTTCTTGAAATCTGCAAGGGATACTTCTGAACGCTATGAAGCTTACGGTGACAAAGGAAATATCCTCAGATGAAAATTAGAAAAGACGTTTCTTAGAAACTTCTGAATGATGGGGAATCATCTCACAGAGTGACACTTGTGTTCATGCAGTAGTCCATTACCCTGTTTTTCAGGAACTGAGAAGGACTCTTTGGATCGGATTGAGGCCTACGCTGAGAAAGGAAATTCATCAGTTCAAAAGGTGAGAGAAGCTTTCTGAGAAACTTCTCTGTGATCTCTGAATTCCTCTCACAGAGTTACAGCTTAGCTCTTAGGAAGCAGTTTGCTAACACTTTTTCGTGGAATCTGCAAAGTGATATTGGGGAGCAATTAGGGGCCCATGGTGAAAAAGGAAATATCCTCCGATAAGAGCTAGAGAGAAGCTTTTTGAGAGATTACTTTCTGATGTGTGTCTTCATCACACAGAGTTCCACCCATTCCTCGGAAACAGTTTGCTAACTCTGTTATCTTGTGTTCTGCAAAGTGAGATTTGGGAGCTCTTTGAGGGTATGGTGAAAAAGGAAATCTCTGAGATACAAATTGGAAAGAATCCTCTGAGAAACTGCATGTCGATGTGTGAATGCCAACCACAGAGTTCCACGTTTCTCTTCAGTGTCAGTTTGCTTACACAGTTCTCTGGAAATCTGAAATGGAAAAATTCTGAATGATGAAGCTTATGGTGACAAAGGAAATATCCTCAGATGAAAACTAGAAAGAAGCTCTCTTAGAAACTTGTGGGTGATGTGTGAATTAATCTCACAGAGTTACACTTATTTTTCATGCAGAAGTCATTACCACTGTTTTTGAGGAATCTGAGAAGGACTTCTTTGGAAGCATTGAGGCCTAGATGACAAAGGAATATCATCAGTTCAAAACGTGAGAGAATGTTCTGAGAAACTTCTTTGTGATCTTTGAAATCCTCTCACAGAGTTACAGCTTAGCTGTAGGAAGCAGTTTGTTAACACTCTTTTGGTGGAATCTGCAAAGTGAAATTTGTGAGCCCATAGGGGCCATGGTGAAAAGGACCCTTCCTCCGATAAGAACTACAGAGAAGCTTTCTGAGAGATTACTTCTGGTGTGTCTCTTGATAACAAGAGTTCCACCCTTCCCTCCTGGGAAACAGTTGCTAACTCTGTTATCTTGTGTTCTGCAAAGTGAGATTTGGGAGCTCATTGAGGGCAATGGTGAAAAAGAAATATCCTCCGATGAAAACTGGAAAAAGGCTTCTGAGTAACTGCATGTCGATGTGTGAATGCAACTCACGAGTTATACGTGTCTTTCAGTGATGAGTTTGAAACACAGTTTTCTGGAAATCTGCCCTGGGATACTCTGAACGCAGTGAAGCTTGCGATGACAAAGGTAATATCCTCAGTTAAAAACTAGAAAGAAGATTTCTTAGAAATCTGGGTGATGTGTGAATTATGTCACAGAGTTACACTTATGTTTCATGCAGCAGTCCATACCACTGTTTTTGAGGAAC
>NW_022681350.1:0-7167 GCF_009764315.1 Trachypithecus francoisi | reverse complement strand
ACCACTGCTGTAAGTGAAGTCCATGGAAGAACTCAAATTGAGATCAGTGACATCCAGGAAATCGATGTCGAAGATGCTGGGACTGCTGGTGCTGAGGGACGCTAAAGCCTGGTGTGGAACTTGGCGGAGCGAGGTCCAGCCACTCTATGGTTTCCAAGGAGAATCAGTGAAACTTAACTGCAGCCCACTGCTGTGAAGAAGAGGGCGAAAACTGTGTCTGCATCGGAGAGAGGGGGCATGGCAAGATTTCATATGCATGAAGAGGTCTTCTGCAGCCTTCCCAAAGAATCCATCCATTATCCATCAAAATGAGGTTCTTCGCTCCCAATTTTAGAAGGGTGACATCACTCACCTTTCTAGGGGGCTCTGGGAATTTACTAAAGACTTCAAGATGTCATCACTGTCGGTGGCACCAGGGATCAAAGGGGATCTGGTGCCTGAAGAGGCTGTTAAAAGGAAGCCGAGGCTTGGGGAGGACAGCAGTTGGGCTTTGGGAAGATCTGAGTATCTTTGGAACTTTTTGAAGACATGAGTGATCCTCTCTAGCGTCTGGCATTTCTGTGGGCAATACACGATGTGACTGTTAAATCACTTCAAATTGAGCATGCCATGCAATATGAGTGAGTTACACGTAGATACGGAAGACGGCCATGCTTCCCTGGTCACCGCTTATCACCCAATTCATCTCTAAGCTGCTCTGTCAATCTCCAATTCATCGTCCTCGGTTTTTCCCAAACCCTTTCCTGTTGGGAATTCACTCTGCGATTCTTAAACTCTTTCCCTGAAGGTTCCTGTGCCTACTCCTCTGACCCCTGATGGTCCCTTGAGGACACTGAGTCCATCCCGACACCCTCAGTGAGGGCCTGAAGATGAGGGACAGGTGCCACACCATTGCCACTTTCTGATTGCTACCCCCTCCTTCTGATGACAACTCAGCAATTTTGGGTTTTGAGGGTGAACCAATGCCTCACCCCTACCTTATGGGACGCCTTCTCATTCACTGAAAACTCTACTTCCTACTCCATTGCCTTTCCCCACTTCAGCCCTTCTCATTCTGTAACTGAGCATCCTTGGAAATCACAGCATTCATGGTGGCCTCTCAGCTCCCGACCTGCTCTCAACTCCAGTGATTCTCTTTCCCACCCTGTCAGACATATCTTGGATTGTGCCATCTCCAAATACTGCATCCCTCTGAAAGATCACTTTCAAGCTATGTTTTCTACTCGCTGTCCATCCTCTCCAAACCCTCCAAGCCACTTATAAGTACCCGGTAACAATAATTTCTCACCATTTACAGTCACGCCAATCATAGACTCTACTACGTTATCATGTCCACCAGTCCCTTGGTCTTCACTCTTTCCTTGTCCAGCCTGTAGTTTTGGCAGAACCCTACCTCTGGATGACCTGATCGTCTGCCTTCGCTGAGCATGCTCTGGATCAGCAGAACACTGCAACAGAAAAATTAAACAACTAAGCTGACTTGGTTTCACTTTGAGTTGATGTCAGACCTACCGCTGGCATTTAAGACTGCAAAACACCCTGCTGTGTTTCTCCAGAAAACTCAATTCATCATAATTAAGTCATAAGTGCTCCTCTTCACCTGAATCTTTCCACACTCCCCTTCTACATCCTCATGCGTTTCTAGCCTTGCCACATATTTCATTAAAGATATACAAGAGCAAGCCAGGTGCGTGGCTCACGCTTGTAGTCCCCAGCATTGGGAGGCCAAGGTGGGCGGATCATGAGGTCAGGAGATCGAGACCATCCTGCCAACATGGTGAAACCCCATCTCTAATAAGTATACGAAAAATTAGCTGGCATGGTGGCGCACCGTAGTTCAGGTACTTGGGAGGCTGAGGCAGGAGAACTGCTTGATCCTGGGGGGGGAGGTTGCAGTGAGCTGAGATTGCACCACTGCACTTCAGCCTGGTGACAGAGTGAGATTCTATCTCAAAAAAACTATATGTGTGTGTGTGTGTGTATGCATGCATATGTATATGTTGTGTGTGTTTGTCTGTATAAAAATACAGGCATCAGATATGAACTCTTCTCATTTTTCCATCACAGAACTCATACACACACATATTTTGTACCCATCTCTTTCTTCTTCCCTCTGTTACAGTGGAGGAAAGGTGTGTTCACTTGCTTGTTGTCTGTTCCCTTACCAGACTGTACACTCTATAGACATCAGGACTTCGTCTGATGCAGCACTGAGACTAGCACAATGCCTAGCTACCCCTTCTCTGAGTCCTTTGCTACCTCCATCTCTGAAATTTTAAATGTTTTTGGCCCAAGATTCTTCCCTGAGTTCTTTCTTTTTTTCTACACATCCTCCTCAGGTCATCTTATTCATTTGTGTTTGAAATTCTAGGTACACACTCTGTAATTTTTTAAGTAAATAAATGAACAAATTAAACGTGACAAAAAGCACATGTTGATTATGTTTTATTGCTAGCATGAATAACATTTAAATGAATGAACCATCCAGTGGAAGGTACTAATTGAATTTCACTTTGAGTGGTGGCACAAAACGTTCATTATCTGCTTTTTTCTTTTCTCATAATTGAGAAGCATGCACATTGAGATTAGAACATAGAAAGAAGTAGTGCAGCAAGAGAAAACACTTAAGGAAACAAGAATTAGGCTGAGACATGAAAACTATTAAAATGATTCTGAAAAATGCTCCTAGGACAAAGACAGTGAGGAATCACCCACTATGCTTTCTTTTATCAGCTGTAAAAATGTGCGAGAAGCTCAAAGGAAATGACTCTCCCTGAGGACTGCCTGGTACATCCGACTCACAGTGTGCATCTGATCTTGCTACCGAGAGTTCGTTCCTTAAGAGTTCAAGCAGTCTCAGAATGCCCTAATGGACAGGACACGGGCCGTCTTACCTCCACTTTCAATAAGCACGTCCGGGAGTTCATCCATCTGCTGACTCCGGGTCATTTGCTATTACAGATTTTTTTTTTTTTTTTTGAGACGGAGTCTCGCTCTGTCGCCCAGGCTAGAGTGCAGTGGCCAGATCTCAGCTCACTGCAAGCTCCGCCTCCCGGGTTATGCCATTCTCCTGCCTCAGCCTCCAGAGTAGCTGGGACTACAGGTGCCCACCACCTCGCCGGCTAGCTTTTGTATTTTTTTTTTTTTTTTTTTTTAGTAAAGACAGGGTTTCACCGTGTTAGCCAGGATGGTCTCAATCTCCTGACCTCGTGATCCGCCCGTCTCGGCCTCCCAAGTGCTAGGATTACAGGCGTGAACCACCGCGCCCGGCCTGCTATTACAGATTAACCAAAGGAGGACAGACAATTTAGAAGGTGGTTATCTCCACAGGAAATCATTACAAGCAGCACTGCAGGATTTTGAACTAGGTTTGGTTAAAGTGTTTTTTTTTTTTCTAATTGTGGTAAAATACACATAACTTTAAATTTACTATCAACCATTTTTAAGTGTACAGTTAAGGAAATTAGGTACATTCACACTGTTGTGTGACCATGAACACCATCTGTCTTCAGAATTCTTTTCATCCTGCAAGATTAAAACTGTGTACTCATTAAACCGTAATTTCCCACGCCCCATCCTTTAGCCCCTGGCAACCACCATTTTCCTTTCTGCCTTTGCGAATTTGACTATTCTAAGTCCCTCATATGAGTGAATCAGACAGTGTTTGTTCTTTTGCAACTAGCTTATTTCTCTAAGAAGAATGTCCTCAAGGTTGATCTATGTTGTGACATGTGTCAGAATTTTTTTTTTTTTGAGACGGAGTCTGACGCTCTGTCTCCCAGGCTGGAGTGCAATGGCCGGATCTCAGCTCACTGTAAGCTCCGCCTCCCGCGTTTACGCCATTCTCCTGCCTCAGCCTCCCGAGTAGCTGGGACTACAGGCGCCCGCCACCTCACCCGGCTAGTTTCTTTTGTATTTTTTTAGTAGAGACGGGGTTTCACCATGTTAGCCAGGATGGTCTCGATCTCCTGACCTCGTGATCCGCCCGTCTCAGCCTCCCAAAGTGCTGGGACTACAGGCTTGAGCCACCGCGCCGGCCAGAATTTCCTTTTTTTAAAGACTGAATAAAATTCCATTGTATAGATATAACACATGTTGTTTATCCATTCATTTGTCAATGGACATTTGGGTTGTGTCTACCTTTGGACTATGGTGAATCATGCTGCAATGACTATGGGTCTATTGCCTAATGGCTTTTTTTTTTTTTTTTTGAGACGGAGTCTTGCTCTGTCACCCAGGCTGGAGTGCAGTGGCCAGATTTCAGCTCACTGCAAGCTCCGCCTCCCGGGT
This sequence comes from Trachypithecus francoisi, assembly GCF_009764315.1. NCBI lineage: Eukaryota > Metazoa > Chordata > Mammalia > Primates > Cercopithecidae > Trachypithecus > Trachypithecus francoisi. The sequence goes on along the minus strand of NW_022681350.1, from coordinate 2,877 downwards.
TTACGCCATTCTCCTGCCTCGGCCTCCCGAGTAGCTGGGACTACAGGTGCCCACCACCTCGCCTGGCTAGTTTTTTGTATTTTTAGTAGAGACGGGGTTTCCCGGGTTAGCCAGGATGGTCTCGATCTCCTGACCTCGTGATCCCCCGTCTCGGCCTCCCAAAGTGCGGGACTACAGCTTGAGCCACCGCGCCCGGCCCTAATGGCTTTTTAACCATATTTGATTCAGCTTTAGTATTAATTTTAGGCAGATAAACTGCTGAATGAACAGTCTACTACAACAGGATAAAGGAAAAAGAAGGCAGAATGCTTCCTAGCACAGAGTATTTTAGAGTCAGTTCTATTATTTGACAGGTTTTCTTTTTTTTTTTTTTTCTGATCAAGTCTCGTTTAATGGTGGAGGTGCAATGCCTTATATAGGCTGGCAGAGGAAGAGGTTGGGCAGGGCAGTGACAGAGGCTGGGCTTACTCAAATTACAATTGCGCATGCGCCGTGGGTTTGTAATTTTCCCGGGCACGGGATTGCCCTGCACTGTAGGCTGCATATCTTCGGGCGGGAAAAATGTTTGCGCATGCACGGGAAAAGTTAGCGCGTGCACAGGAAAGGTTTAGGCGTGCGTGGGAAGGGTTTAGGCACGTGCGGGAAGGGTTTAGGCACGTGCAGGAAGGGTTAGGTGCGCGCGGGAAAGGTTTGTAATAAAGAACCGGAAATGTCTGTCTTGTCTCCGCTTTGTGAGATCAAGCAACAGAGTTATTTGACAGGTTTTCATCCCAGGAGCAGGACATCTAGTATATAGAAAATGTCTTTTTAGGCTCTTACTTTGAAGTGACCTGAATCTACCCTTGCTTGGTTTCTGCAATGTGGTCCAAGAACTTGGCTCGTATTTGCTGGTTCTTCATTGCAGTAGCTTGAGGAAGCTGTAGACACTTTTAGGGTATGTCCCCTCCTCTCTGGCTCATCTCAGTAGAGTCTTATTTCTGGACGTCCACTTTGCCTGCCCTCTTCTTTTGAAACTGAAGAATCAGCTGATGTTTACAGAAACCAGGGGAGAGGAATCGGGAGAACAAAGGCATATATCCATCTCACTACTCTGAGAGCCCAGACTCAATAAACACAGGTATCACTAATCAATATGGATGGAGCACTGACCAAAAAATGAGTCATTTATCAGTTCAGAAAGTACCAGAAGCCTAAGTGTCTGGCAGGTAATTGAAATGAACTGAATATAGAATAAGAAAAAGAGGCAGAGAGCAGAGCATAGTTGTGGCTCAACGTAGCAGAAGAGCCTTGCTTTAGGCAATTGTCTTGCAGCAATGTGGCTCCTGGATTGCCAGATCCTCTAACTTTTTAGAAATGAGAAAGCCCACTTTGCATACCATCTCCTGTTATTTTAAATATTCTTTAAGCCAAAACAAAACTTAACTGCAGGCTGACTTTGATGCAGGCAGCCAGGAAAGGCAGTGGCTTCCTCTCTGAACAGTTATTCCTTTCTGCTTCTGAAAATGCATCCTCAGCTCCTCACCTGCCTCTGCTCTTGCTGGAGTTTCCAGGTGAGTTCATCGATCACCTTCTGCTTCTCCACCAGCATCTTGTCCTTCTCAGAGTCCAGCCCACCCAGTCAGAAGGAACAGAGCCCCCATTCAGGCTGCTCATGAGACTCCTCCGTGCACACGTGGACTGGGGACGGGTGCAGGCCGAAGGAAGGGGAGGCATCATTGAAGGTGTCTGGCTGGGGCCCGGCCACCAACAGGTCAGAGGAGGCTGGAGAGATCGGGGTCTGGAGCTGGTGCTGCCAAAGTGGTAGAAACCATTAGAGAGGCACTGGTGGAAGAAGTCTGGTAATTGGGCAGAGTGTTGGGTGTGACAGGAAAAGTGACAGTCGTTATATCCCCAAAGTTCGGCCCTGGGTTGCCAGAGCAGTCCTGGAAGGGTCGAAGCCGGTCCCTGAGGGCCGTTTTGGTGCCTGACACAGGCAGGCCCCGAATTCGAAGCTGTTGTCTTAATTCAGAGACCTAAAGAAATCAGAATGTGGTTAGTGTGCTGTTTAACGACAACATTTTAAAAGTGTATTCTTTATAAAATTAGCTTCAAAACATCACAAATGGAATTTTACAATACCCACTCTTTTTTATACTTCTTTCCAATTTCCTCTCCTACCCCAATATAAACCAGTTTTGCACAATTTTAACAATTACTTTTAACTTTATCATATATGATGTTTTCATGGCCTTAGAGTCATAGAAATGTAGAGCTTGAATGAATGGTAGAAGTCGTCTAATCTACTGCCTGTCATCCCTCATGGCGATCCATGTCCCCGTTCTCTAGATGAGAAACATATCCGCCTGGGTTTAGACACAAACCCTCCAACAATAGTCTTGAAGTACAGCGAAGTCGGCAGCTTTTCTGGCTTCCTTGGTGAGGGCTCTTCCTACCACGTTCTCTTCCTCAAACCTGAGCATGCACCAGAACCACTGGAGAGTGTGTTACAAAGCAGACTGCAGGGCCCCACTGTGGGGTTTCTGGCTCAGTTGATATGTATTTCTAACAAGTCCCCAGGTGGTGTCCAGACCTGACTTTGAGAACCTCGGCTCCTTATGAACATTACATCCTAATTTTAAAGACCACTGGATAATAGTCGTCTACTGAGAGAGTAGGCGGTGATAAGGCCACCGGTTCAAATCCTGGCCCTGCCTGTTACTAACTCAGTGATCAAATCACTCCGTGCCTCAGTTTCCCTTCTGGGAAATGGAGGGAATAGCACTTTATGCATTTTGTGAGGGTTAAAATGGCTTAAAATGCATAAAGCACTTGGAATCGTGCCTGGCAAATAGTTGTGCAATATAAAATTTTACTAATATTATTATGTTAATTCACATG
>NW_022681349.1:0-7244 GCF_009764315.1 Trachypithecus francoisi | reverse complement strand
GGCAGTGGCCCTCTTCTAAGAGCTCCACTAGGAAGTGCCCCAGTAGGGACTCTGTGTAGGGGCTCCGACCCCACATTTCCCTTCTGCACAGCCCTAGCAGAGGTTCTCCATCAGAGCCGCACCCCTGCAGCAAACTTTGGCTTGGACATCCAGGAATTTTCATACATCCTCTGAAATCTAGGTGGCAGTTTCCAAACCTCAATTCTTGACTTCTGTGCACATGCAGGCTCAACACCATGTGGAAGCTGCCAAGACTTGGTGCTTGTACTCTCAAAGCCATGGCCTGAGTTCTATATTGGCCCCTTTCAGCCATGGCTGGAGGGGCTGAAATGCACCGCACTAAGGCCCTAGGCTACATACAGCAGAGTCAACCTGGGCCTGGCCCAAATAACAATTTTTTCCTTCTAGGCCTCCAGGCTCATGATGGGCGGGGCTGCTATGATGATCTGTGACATGTCCTGTAGACATTTTCCCCATTGTCTTGAGGATGAACATTCAGCTTCTTGTTACTCATGCAAATTTCTGCAGACAGCTTGAATTTATCCTCAGAAAATGGGATTTTCTTCTCTATCACATTGTCAGGCTGCAAATTTTCCAAACCTGTATGCTCTGCTTCCTTTATAAAACTGAAGGCCTTTAACATCACCCTAGTCACCTCTTGAATGCTTTACTGCTTAGAAATTTCTTCGAGCAGATACCATAAACCATCTCTCTCAAGTTCAAAGTTTCACAAATCTCTCTGGCAGGGGCAAAGTGTTGCCACTCTCTTTGCTAAAACATAACGAGAGTCACTTTTACTCCAGTTCCCAAAAAGTTCCTCATCTCCATCTGAGACCACCTTAGCCTGGACCTTATTATGGAAACACTATCTCGGCATCCAACACATCAAAAGGCAGTCCACGTGAGGCTACATCTGTGGCAATACCATGCCAGAAATCTGGGCTAATCTGACTCTGCTATTCATAAATTCCCCCTCATGTTAAAGCACATGTTTGGGAAGGAAAAATGAATCCAAGTCAATTTTAGACATTGTTACTTCGAAACCATCTGGAGTCCCTGGAAGCATAAGAAGCCACCGCATCCCCTGCCCTCAAATGCCCACTGTAACTAGGGCAGTATGCTTAGATGGGAGTTCAGATGTCCCCTATTCCCCAGGGATGTCCCCACCCCCATCCTACCAGGTGCCAGTTCAGGCTCCACTTCCCACCCAAGAAAGGTATTTGGTTTCTCCGTAAACCTAGTGGAGAGCCCTCGATGCGTTGAGCTTGCATTTGAACTGCGCCCAAGGCTGGATTCTTTGCTTTCTGATTGCTTTAGAACTGCACACCTGAATTCCTTTGCCACAGCAGCAACGGAAATCCCTCCCCAGGAGTACGGGTTCCAGGAAAAACCCCCTCTACCTAACGATCCTGTGTTCAAAGAATGTCTAGTCTTGGGAGAGACCCACCAGGATTTTTATGTAACCTTAATAGATGTTGGCACCCTGCAGAGCCGCTCCTGGAGTCCAGATATAGCCCATTTTCACCGTGACGGCAGCAGGCGGGGTCTTGCAGCTTCCCAGGGCCTGACTCTTCTGACTGTGGGGCCTCTGTCCCCCTCCCCTACCTGGCTGCGATTCTCACCTTCCCGAGGACTTGGGCCTCGTTTTTGTAGCCTCCCTCCCTCCACTGAAATCAGTCTTAACATCAAGCAGGCAGCAACGCCATTTTACCAGCACCTTCCTTCCTCTCCCACCCCTCACTCTTTCCCCCAACCAAACGCCTTAAGAAACCCGGCCAGGAAAGTGATCCAGAATCTCCTACAGTCATAGTCCCTGAAAATAAACACAGCGGGAGGGGCAGGCCGACCAGGCCCAGCACTTTCCCTGGACCCGGGAACAGCCCTGAACTCGGCGCAGGGGAGGGGAGGAAAGAGATCTCCGGAGATCGACTGCGGTTCGGCTGCCTCCAGCACAATCTGAGCAAACACCTGTTTCCAGGAAGATACGCGGCCAGAGGGAGAAGGGAGTCCCCGGGAAAGGCAGGGAGGACGAAGCGGAGGGGCAGCCGGGGACGCAGGTAAAGGATGCGTCACACTTTGCGCTTGGCAACCGGAGCCCGGAGCAGAAGGCGGCGCGTGTGAAGGGCTCCGGGGTCTGTGAAGTTCAGGGAGGAGGGGTCGCGCCTGCGAGCAGCGCCTGAAGGGAGCTGCTGCAGGGGAAGGGACGGAAGGAAGGAGGACAGGAGGCCGGGCGGGATCCATCACCTGCGCGCCCCGGCGGATGCAGCCTCGCGGGCGCGCACCGGCCCCGGTGCCAGCGGGTGACCTACCTGCCCACCGTCTGGTTGGCCAGCTGGCGCATGCGATTAAACTGCTTCTTCACCGTGGCCCTGCTGCCGCGCTAGCCCAGGAGCTGGGGAAGGACGGAGCAGCCCCGAGCCCGCCGCAGGGTTACATGGCTCTCGCGCGGAGCCTCCGGGGCGACGGCGGCGGCACTGCGGTGCCTCCGGTAGCCCTCTGGCCCGCGCGCAGCTCCCTCCCGAGGGCACCGCCGCCTACTCCACCTCCCGCCGCGCCGCCTCCTGCCGCATCCCCCTCACGCGCGCCGTGCAATGCCCGGGGCAGAGCAATGCCCTGGGCCGCCCTTGGCACCGGCCCGCTCCGCCCGGGCTGCCTGCCCCCAGTCCCAGTCCGGCGCGGGGACCCGGGAGTCTCCGCAGGCTGGCTGGCCGGCTGGCCGGGCTGTCCCCGTGCGCCTATGCGGAGAACGCCGTGCATGCCGGGACTTGCAGTTTCGCGCCCCGTGCCCACCTTTCCTCTGTCCAAAGTTTGCAAGGACAGTGGAGTGTGGAGGTGGAAGAAGGCAGCGTCCACAGCAGTTTTGCACTTTAGCGTTCAAGTAAGGGAAAAGTTTTCCTGTTTTAAAAATGGCGAAGTGGGACCAAGACTACAACAGCAAATAAAGAAAGCGAGCATCTGTCTCTCATTGTATTTTTAGTTAATGTGCGGCATCAGTGTTCTCAATTCACAGAAGGGAGATTTTTGTTAGCAGATACGTGGCTGATAAAACGGTCTAAGGTCACCTGATTAATCATGAGGTTCAGGGTTATGCTTGAAACACAGGCGCTGACAGCAGAGTTTGAACTCGGCATAGCTTGCATCCCAGAAGTCTGATTCTTAATTTTTACCAAATCAAACCCAATAGGTAACCAGAAGCCAATATAGATAGTGACGTTGTGCTTACTGGCCCAACCTGTCTGAGACAGCTTTTTTGTATGGCTTAGATGCCAATCTCGTATCTAGTCCCATTTCCCTTCCACCAGCAGGAAATCAAGGGGCATGAGCTGTAGCACCCCACGAGTGTGCTGCACCACAGCATCCCATGGATGTCAGCTGGTTCCTTGAAAGGGGTTGTGGCTTCTTCAGTCTCTATCCTTAGAAAAAAAAGATAGGTGAGCCGGGCGCGGTGGCTCACGCTTGTAATCCCAGCAGTTTGGGAGGCCAAGGCGGGTGGATCATGAGGTCAGGAGTTTGAGACCAGCCTGGCCAACACAGTGAAACCCCGTCTCTGCTAAAAATACAAAAATTAGCTGGGCGTGGTGGCGGGCGCCCGTAATCCCAGCTACTTGGGAGGCTGAGGCAGGAGAATCGCTTGAACCCGGGAGGCAGAGGTTGCAGTGAGCCGAGATTGTGCCACTGCACTCCAACCTGAGCGACAGAACTAGACTCTGTCTCAAAAAAAAAAAAAAGAAAGAAAGAAAGAAAAAAGAAAAAGATAGGTGATTGCAGTTAGGTTTTATCATTATATATCAATGTTTTATCATTATATATCAAGTAAGAGCAGTATTGTTGGGTGCTAGGCACTTTGGATTAAACAAATAGGAGTTCCTGCGTCAGAATGCCACATGCCTGTTATATAACCTTAGGAAAATTGCCTAACCTCTCCAAACCTCTGTTTCCTCATCCCTAAATAGAGAAATATGCTTCCTGAACTCCGGTAAGAGAACTATTTGTTAAATTACCAATAATCAAATTACATATCAATTTTCATGTAGTACATTGCCATATTCATTTACTACAAAATGATTATACTTCGTACAACAGAATTACTAATCTTATAAAGGAAGGATCTTCTTTGAAATGGGATTGCATATGTTGATTATAGTTGCAAGATGTCCTAAATATGGCTCTAAGTATCTTGCTGGCCAGCTAAACAAAAAATGGTTTGAGACATGTCTTGGCTGAATGAACATGAAATCTTTAATTAATTGTGAATTTAGCCTCTGCTTATTAGGTCAGAGAGCTCTAGCCAGTGAATAAACGAAGGCATTATTTGCTTTTAACCAACTATGTTGTACCTATAATGTCTATACGATGTCTATGTTAAGTGAAATTATTTCCATTTTGAGATTTTTAAAAAAGCAAAGTACAACATGCTTTTTATGTGTATAAATAATAGTAAGACATTAAGGTATGACTTTTAGCAACACTATCTCTGGTAACTTCTAGAACTGCACTGTTGAAGATAGTAGCCCCTTACCACAAGCGGTTGTTGAAATTTAAACTAATTAAAATTCAAAATTTAGTTCCTCACTTTTGCACTGTTGGTGGGAGTGTAAATTAATTTAACCATTGTGGAAGACAGTGTGGTGATTCCTCAAGAATCTAGAACTAGAAATACCATTTGACCTAGCAATCCCATTACTGGATATATACCCAAAGGATTATAAATCATTCTACTATAAAGACACATGTACGTGTATGTTTATTGTGGCACTGTTCACAATAGCAAAGACTTGGAACCAACCCAAATGCCCATCAATGATAGACTGGATAAAGAAAATGTGGCACATATACACCATGAAATACTATGCAGCCATAAAAAAGGATGGGTTCATGTCCTTTGCAAGGATATGGACAAAGCTGTAAACCATCATTCTCAGCAAACTAACACAAGAACAGAAAACCAAACACTGCATGTTCTCACTCATAAGTGGTAGTTGAACAAAGAGAACACGTGGACACAGGGAGGGGAACATCACACACCGGGGCGTGTCGGGGGTTGGGGAACCAGGGGAGGGAGAGCATTAGGAGAAATACCTAATGTAGATGACATTGATGGGTGTAGCAAACCACCATGGCACCTGTATACCTATGTAACAAACCTGCACGTTCTGTACATGTATCCCAGAACTTAAAGTATAATTACAAAATACAAATAAATAAAAAAATAAAAACAGAATTTAGTTCCTCAGTCACCCAAGTCACATTCGAAGTGCTTAAGAGCCACATGTGGCTAAAAGCTACTGTATTGGACAGCACAGATAAAGAACATTCCTATCCTCTCAGAAAGTTCTACTAGTTAGCACTAATCCTCAAGAACTCTGGTAGACAACTCCAATATCATGCCAGCCCCTGCCTTCAATCCCAAGATATTTCCATTCCAAAGGGAAATCCCCTTGGTAGCCTCCCCTGACAGAGTGTGGTCCAATAATATTTTATTAACTGGTGGCTTCTCCACATATTTTCTGTCTTCCTTTGAATGCTCCCTTCACTCAGGAAGCAGCTAGTGCATTTTCTGCTTTCTACCCCAGGGAAGGGATAATAGTGCAGAAACAAGAGCTTCAGAAACACGTGACAGAATAGAGTTCTTAAGGACAGAGTTTTGAGTTTCCAGAATACAGGCTTTGAAGCTTTAATAGTCGATGTCAGAAATCGTAGATTATAAAGAATGTATCATCCTGCTTAGTCTAAATAAAGAACCCACAGGCTGTAAGATGTTGAAAATGGTGATGGGGACTGCAAAGCGAGAGAGAAAGAGAGAAGAAAAGTAGATGATGCGGCCGGGCGCGGTGGCTCAAGCCTGTAATCCCAGCACTTTGGGAGGCCGAGACGGGCGGATCACGAGGTCAGGAGATCGAGACCATCCTGGCGAACACAGTGAAACCCCGTCTCTACTAAAAATACAAAAAACTAGCCGGGCGAGGTGGCGGGCGCCTGTAGTCCCAGCTTCTCGGGAGGCTGAGGCAGGAGAATGGCGTAAACCCGGGAGACGGAGCTTGCAGTGAGCTGAGATCCGGCCACTGCACTCCAGCCTGGGCGACAGAGCGAGACTCCGTCTCAACAAAAAAAAAAAAAAAAAAAAAAAAAAGTAGATGATGCTTGTGTAGATACTATTAATGTCCAAAAAATTTCATTGCCAATGCCTATGGGAAGGATTCCATTTTACCTTACTGTTGAGTTAAAGATCGGTCATGTGATTTTCTTTGAACAATGAATATGCACAGAAGTGACTTTTACGCTTCTTCTGAGGGCAGATGTTTTAGGAGTCATTTTGTGATCCTGTCCTCTTCTTAATACTGGCAATGAACCAGTTAGGGGTTGCTGTGGAACAACGATGTGGCCCTCCAGCTGGAGTGAAAAAGGTATCTTTACTGTTTTAAATTAGAGGTTTGGGGATTGTTCATTGCTGTAACATAATTGAGTCTAAGCTGACTGCTACGGTGGTTTTCTCTGAGAAAGTAGCATGCACCTTGCTTTTCCCCATGGTCAACAATGAAGTTGGGGGCAGGCAGACTGGAGACAGATATATCATTTTGGGGCATCTGAGCACAGTGGAGAAACTGTACACCACTCCTGGAGTGAAGGCTAGGCGTGGCCAAGCTCACAGAGATCTTCTGCCTTGTAAGACACAGGACCAGTAAGACATCTAGATGAAGTGTCTAAGGTACCCATACCAGAGGCCAGTGGTAGCCCCAGAGTTCCCTGCACCCAAGCCATGTGCAATGATTTGGTGTCTGCATGTGTGGTGTGGGGATATACAAATGTACCTGAAAGAGCTGGATGTGAAAGCTATTGGGATCAAAGACGGTGATCAGGAGGAGGAGGCAGCTTTGGCCAAGATGGGGAATGAAGATGGAATTGCCTAAAACTTAATTTTTGCCACCTAGAAGAATAGATTTAAAATAAAATTTAAATGTATTTGCAAAAGAAGAAGGGGAGGTGAGGAAGGATGGTGGGAAGGGGAAATAAGAGGAGGAAGAGGAGGAAGAAGAGGAGAAAAGGAGAAAGAAATTTCTATGTCTTATATACCTAACTTTGACCTATGGGAAGATTACACGTCCCTGCTCCTGTTGACCTTCCCTTTGACCTTGTCACTTGCTTTGGCCAACAATATATGGACTTCTTACTTGCTTCAGCAATGTTGTAGTACCATTTGTCTGAGATATGTTTCCGTGGAAATCTGATACTCCCTTTAGAAGCCT
>NW_022681348.1:0-7242 GCF_009764315.1 Trachypithecus francoisi | reverse complement strand
GCTCCTATTCAGCCCTCTGCTCCGCCTCCCCTCTGTATTCTTAAATATTCTCAGATAACACACACACACATTTTCACTCATCCCACCTGTCCAAACCTTTTCCTGAACGTCCTTGAATATATGTCTCACAATAGAAAATGTCTTTAAATTAACTTTGAACTTCTCCTTCCTTCTTATACGTAAAAAATGTTTCTATCACGAGGATAGTTTTTACTGAAGGCTTCTCCAACACTGATTATTTTATGACCACAACCCTCATATCAATGTCGCTTAAGGAAGTATATTGTTTCTATTTCTAATTTGAGCATTGTCCTTCCTGGTCCTCCTCAGTAAGAAAAAAAAATCGAGGAACAAGACACATTTCTGGGAGCACCATTAAAGCCCAGGGTTGCAGTTTTTATTACACTGTTTTGCTTGTTGCAATCTTGTTATAAGATAAAAATATAAATATAACAAAATCATTATGTCAGAACTGTCCTCATAACCTTGCAGGGATCCCACTTGCCGTAGAACATTCTACATAATTTTCAATCACAGATTTCACCTTCTCATAATTGGGCCCTAGCCTAACTTGTTAATATTAGTATCACAATAATAACTTAGAGCAGGTTATTTAATGCTCTAAACACATGCAACAGTAATATGTCTTATGCCATTTACTAGGTGTCCGTCCAGCAGGACAGTCAACACGAAACCTGGAAGGGGGAGTGGGAATGGGAGAGACAAGAAAACAGAGAGAAACGGAGACAAGACAGTAGCTGATCAAGTCTCGTTTATTGAGGGCGATGGTACAGCTTCTATAGGCTGGTAAGAAGGGGAAGTGTAGCAAAGCAGGCGGGGTGGAGAATAATGAGAGACGTCACAAGCGCATCTCGGTTGACTTTAACTTTCCTGGGGCGGGCAATTATTACGCGTGCGGGAAAAGTTGGTGATGAAGAACCGGAAGTACACCATCTTGTCTCTGATGATAGGAGCTTAAGCAACAGAAGCCGCGGCAATTTCCGGGCCTCACGGCTCCGGACAACTGGGGTTCCAGATAAAGCATATTAGCTTAACCATAAAGTTATGAACAAGTTTTAAAGAGAAATAAGCAATTTTATGTTAAGCTCTCTACGCATGTGTGTGAACCAAAAGAATTTAAAATACATATGTATAAATATAAGTTATGTGTATATATGTGTGTGTATGTAAATAAGTATGTGTGTGTGTATGAATATACACACAGGGTAGGATAAGAGAAAGAGATGAAATTTTACAATTTGGGTCCAATACAGGGATACCTGTTTGTTTATAGGCTTATAATTTATTGACTTAACAGACAAGAATGTCCATATTGTCTTATGTAGCAAGGAAGAAAATTAATAGCAAAAAGACTGTGAGAAAGATCTTTCACTCAAATACATTATTTCAGTACAAAACTCATGTTTACAAAACTTTGACTTAAGTGAATTAGTCCCCACATATTGGCAGTTTTGCTTCCTATGGTTTCAGATATCAGTAGTCAACCACAGTCCAAAAATACTAAATGAAAAATTCCAGAAATAATTTATAAATTTTAAATCACACACCACTCTATTTGTTCTATTTTATTATTGTTAATCTCTTACTGTGCCTAATTTATAAGTTAAGTTCTATCATAGGTTTGTATGTAGAGGACAATAACTTGTATACATAGAGTTCAGTACTTTCCATGGTTTTTGGCATCCATTGGAGGTCTTGGATTGTAGCCTAAATGAATAACAGTGGACTATTGTATGTGTATAATTAAAGAAGTTATTTGAAAACTGAAAATCATGTCACAAATATAAATGCAGTTATTTTTATCTGATAATTTTGTGTATATGTATTAAACATTTACAAATTGTATTTTCATTGAAAAGGTAATATGCTTTAAAGAAATCCTGATTCATCTGAACTGAGAATATTAGAATTGGTGACTTTTTTTTTTGTATTTTTAGTAGAGACGGGGTTTCACCATGTTAGGCAGGATGGTCTCGATCTCCTGACCTCGTGATCCACCCATCTCGGCCTCCCAAAGTGCTGGGATTACAGGCTTGAGCCACCGCGCCCGGCCGAATTTGTGACTATTTTATAAGCTTTTTATTTAATTTTGTCACCCAATAAATCTGAGAACACATTTTTAAACACCCAGTTTATCAAATTAACTTCTTTTCCTTTAAAATTATTTACAATGAACAATATTGAAGTCTATACCATGTATTAATAAAAATATCAGAGTTGTTAGATTTTTATGAATTTATGTAGAAAATGCCAAGAATATATTAAAATGTACCCATGCCAGTAACATACACTTTCCAAATTGTTTTTTCACTTCTTTGGTGATGCTTACCTTTTCTTCTGAAATTATTACTTTGCAATGAATGTTTTGATAATAGTATATATATATGTATATATTATTTTGTTTTATTCATCTCAATAGATAAATATTTGTGATATTTTGACATTGGATATTCTGTAGAGGGTAAAAATCCTGTTTTATATCAGTATTAGTTTTTTCCAACTATTTAATTTTGCACATGATACTCATTTTCATTAGGCTTCCATCTCCTCATCTGCAAATTGAAGCTAGTACACACAGTAGACATGATTGTTCTAAAAATTAAGTGAGATAACGTATACACAGACTTACTACAACGCTGGTTGCCACAAAGAAGGCCCCATCTCATAAAAAATCTTATTCTTATCATCACCATTATTTTTACTCTTTTTTATAGTTTACCAGTAAAATTATTTCTATTGCATTTGACCAATTATTGTACTTTAATTTATTCTGCATGTTGCCTCAAATCAAATGTATAATGAGATATGGAATAAGGTAAACTGGTTCAAATAAGTCACAAACACTACACATGCATTCTCATATCTATTAATACAAAACCCCTATAGTACTCAGCAAGCTTCAAATTAAGATCTAGCTCTTTTAAAAGAATAAGACTACATTTTTGGTTCATTAACTTCTTGCAAAAAAAGCTGAGTAATGGCATTGTTTAACGTTATAAACTCTGCTGTTTTCCTCTTATATACCTTTGTATGAATCCTTGGTGCCTAAATACACAATATGCACAGGCAGAACGGTTAGAAATTTGTTTTATTTCCGTTATTTGCATCACCATTTCCTCCACTGACAGATAATGGAAGTTGACCATTTTAAGACATTTATCTGATTCTATTATCACCTCATACTTTCAAATTTAATTGAGTATCATTCTGTTGGTAGCAATAATACCTGATAGGGCATCCTTTTCTATCGATTTTGTGTCTCTATTTTTCATTTTTTATATCATGGCAAAGCTGAATTGTGTCATCTTTCCTGCATTCCAGTAAGTTGAAAATTATTATTAATGATCTTGATATTCACAATATTTTTACTTAGTGCATCACAGGGGACAGAGATGGATATGTTTATATTGTTATCAATTTCTGAAGGAGGTTCCCATCTGACTGCAGTAATTCAGGCAATATTATAAAACTGTTTGTGCTTTTTCAAATTACATAGAATTCAAGCTTGTTCTTTTCCAATTCACAACTACTAGTATGGCATTTGAGAAGATTCTACTTGCTGCAATGTATTTATGCTCCTTAGAACAATATTTATTTGCTTGCCAAAATATCTACCTGCATGCTAAATTACAGTTTTTATCCATTGAGTTTTTCCTTTTTCATGTTCATCTCTGCACTTTGAATCTTGAGTCCTTTGAATCCTTGACTTCTAAATGGTAGAGTGATCATAAAATTTGCTCTGGAATAAAATCTGGCAATGCTATATGTACACTTTCATGTTTCAGAGTTATTTTCTAATGGAACAAAACTAGTTAATTTGCTTTCCATCATCTGTTCCTTCAATAAACTGACCTATATGAATCCCTCATCCTTAAACCTTTTTTTTATTTCAATATCCTGGGAAAGGTCACACAGTAGCCATCTTGGGTGCTAAGAATATTCTCTTTTTATTATTATTTTTATACTTTAAGTTCTGGGGTACATGTGTAGAACATGCAGGGTTGCTACAAAGGTATACACGCGCCATGGTGGTTTGGTGCACCCATCAACCCGTCATCTATATTAGGTATTTCTCCTAATGGTATCCCTCCCCTAGCGCCCCCATTCCCCCGGACAGGGCTTGGGTGTGATGTTCCCCTCCTTGCGCCCATGTGTTCTCATTGTTCAACTCCCACTTGTGAGTGACAGCATGCCGCGTTTGGTATTCTGTTCTTGTGTTGGTTTGCGAAGAATGTTGGTTTCCATCTTCTTCCATGTCCCTGCAAAGGACATGAACTCATCCTTTTTTATGGCTGCATAATATTCCATGTTGCATATATGCCACAGTGTCTTTATCCAGTCTATCATCCATGAGCATTTGGGCTGGTTCCAACTCTTTGCTATTGTGAATAGTGCTGCAATAAACATATGTGTGCATGTGTCTTTATAGTAGAGTAGTTTATAATCCTTTGGGTATATACGCAGTAATGACATTCCTGGGTCAATGTTATATCTGGTTCTAGATCCTGGAGGAATCGCCACACTGTCTTCCACAGTTGTTGAACTAGTTTACAGTCCCACCAACAGTGTAAAAGCGTTCCTCTTCCTCCACATCCTCTCCAGCATCTGTTGTTCCTGACTTTTTAATTATGGCCATTCTAACTGGCATGAAGCAGTATCTCATTGTGATTTTGATTTTTCATTTCTCTAATGGCCAGTGATGATGAGCTTTTTTTCATATGTTTATTGGCTCCATAAATGTCTTCTTTTGAGAAGTGTCTGTTCATAGCCTTCGCTGACTTTTGATTTTTTTTTCTTATAAATTTGTTTAAGTTATTTGTAGATTCTGGATATTAGCCCTTGGACAGATGGACAGATTGCAAAAATTTTCTCCCATCCTGTAGGTTGCCTGATCACTCTGATGATAGTTTCTTTTGCTATGCAGAAGCTCTTTAGTTTAATTAGATCCCAGTTGTCAATTTCAGCTTTTGTTGTCATTGCTTTTGGTGATTTAGTCATGAAGTCTTTGCCCATGCCTATATCCTGAATGGTATTGCCTAGGATTTCTTCTAGGATTTTTGTGGTTCTAGTTCTTGAGTCTTCAATCCATCATGATTTAATTTTTGTATAAGGTGTAAGGAAGGGATCCAGTTTATTTTCTGCATATGGCTAGCCAGTTTTCCCAACACCATTTATTAAATAGAGAATCCTTTCCCCATTGCTTGTTTTTGTCAGTTCTGTCAAAGATCAGATGGTTGTAGATGTGTGGTGTTATTTCTGAGGCCCCTGTTCGGTTCCATTGGTCTATATATCTGTTTTGGTTACTGTAGCATTGTAGTATAGTTTGAAGTCAGGTAGCGTGATGCTCCAGGTTTGTTCTTTTACTTAGGATTGTCTTGGCTATACAAGCTATTTTTTTTGTTCCATATGAACTTTAGTAGTTTTTTCTAATTCTGTGAAGAAAGTCAATGGTAGCTTGATGGGGATAGCATTGAATCTATAAATTACTATGGGCAGTATGGCCATTTTCAGGAGATTGATTCTTCCTATCCATGAGCATGGAATGTTCTTCCATTTGTTTGTGTCCTCTCTTATTTCCTTGAGCAGTGGTTTGTAGTTCTCCTTGAAGAGATCCTTCACATCCTTTGTAAGTTGTATTCCTAGGTATTTAATTCTCTTTGTTGCAATTGTGAATTGGGGTGCACTCATGATTTGGCTCTCTGTCTGTTGTTGGTGTATCGGAATGCTTGTGATTTTTGCACATTGATTTTGTATCCTGAGACTTTGCTGAAGTTGTTTATCAGTCTAAGGAGATTTTGGGCTGAGATGATTTTTTTTTTTTATATATATACAATCATGTCATTTGCAAACAGACAATTTGACTTCCTCTTTTCCTATCTGAGTACCCTTTATTTCTTTCTCTTGCCTGATTGCCTTGGCCAGAACTTCCAATACTATGTTGAATCAGAGTGGGGAGAGAAGGCATCCTTGTCTTGTGCTGGTTTTCAAAAGGAATGCTTCATTTCTGCCCATTCAGTATGATAGTGGCTGAGAGTTTGTCATAAATAGCTCTTAATATTTTGAGATACGTTCCATAAATACCTAGTTTATTGAGAGTTTTTAGCATGAAGACTTGCTGATATTGTAAAAGGCCTTTTCTGCATCTATTGAGATAATCATATGTTTTTTGTCATTAGTTCAGTTATGTGACAGAGTACATTTATTGATTTGCATATGTTGAACCAGCCTTGCATCCCATGGATGAAGCCAACTTGATTGTGGTGGTTAAGCTTTTTGATGTGCTGCTGGATTCGGTTTGCCAGTATTTTACTGAGGATTTTTGCATTGATGTTCAGGGATATTGGCCTGAAATTTTCTTTTTTTTTTGTCTTGTCTCTGCCACGTTTTTGTATCAGGATGATGCTAGCCTCATTAAAATGAGCTAGGGAGGATTCCCTCTTTTTCTACTGTTCAGAATCATTTCAGAAGGAATGGTACCAGCTCTTCTTCGTACGTCTGGTAGAATTTGTCTGTAATCTGTCGGTCCCAGACTTTTTTGGTTGGTAGGCTATTAATTAGTGCCTCAATTTCATTGTTATTGGGATATTCATGGATTCAACTTCTTCCTGGTTTAGACTTGGGAGGTTGTATGTGTCCAGGAATTTATCTATTTCTTCTAGTTTATTTGCATAGAAGTGTTTATAGTATTCTTTCACAGTAGTTTGTATTTCTGTAAACGTTTTCTTAATGCTGCTCTTTTTGCTTAAGTTTTGAATACAGTCATACCTCAAATATATTACAGGTTTGGTTCCAGACTCCTGCAATAAAGGAAGTTGCACACATTTTGGATTTCCTAGTGCACATAGTCCATGAAGTGTGCAATAGCATTGTGTTTTTACTAAAACAATGTATATACCTGAATTAAAAATACTTCATTGCTAAAAATGCTAATAATAATCTGAGCCTTCAGTGAGTTATAATGTTTTTGCTGGTGGAGGGTCTTGCATCGATACTGGTGGCTGCTGACTGTGTTGATCATGGTGATAGTTTCTAAAGATTCAGATAGCTGTGGCAATTTCTTAAAATAAGAAAAAATGTAATTTTGTCACATCAGTTGACCCTTTCATGAAATCTTTCTCTATAGCATGCAATTCTGTTTGATAGCATTTCCCCACAGCAGAACTTCTATCAACATTGGATTCAGTTCTCTCCAACCCTATCACTGCTTGATGAACTAAGTTT
>NW_022681347.1:0-7212 GCF_009764315.1 Trachypithecus francoisi | reverse complement strand
CGGGAGATATCACTACCAACCTGGAGACCCTCACAGAGGATTTGGCCATCAATTCCCCCCTGAGCCCAGAACTTAATGAACTCTTGGATACATTTCCAATGATGAATGTCTGCTACATGCCATGCACCTCTCCACGGGCTGTCTATTTGTGACAGCAGCTTATTTTAGAGACTCCTACTCTACCCCCTCTTTAGAAACCAAGCATTAGCCACAGGACATTGCTAATCTTCCTTCTAGACACACCTAATTATAGCACGTCCCAACCCATGACATCACTGTGAGGCTAATGCTCTGTCTTAAAAGGGAGCTGCCAGAATGCATAACTCATTCCTAGCTCATCTCTGCTGTTCGCTTTGCTCTGCTTGCTCTTCGCCATGGACACATCTTCGCACCAGGAAGATGTGAAATGCCAGACTGGTCATGCAGGTGGGTTTCCAAGCAGCCTTTGACTCGGAAACTCAGAGAGTCTACTATGATATGAACGCCCCCCAGCCCCAGCCTCAGCCTCTGCCTTGTGTTTGTGGCGGTGCTGTCGGAGTCGCAGCAACAGGGCCAATACGCCACCTATCAGGTTTCGACCGCCGCTGCCGGACAGTGGTTTACGGCTGCACAGCCTCCCGCGGACAATGGGCAGACATACATGGCACCTCAACTGCTGCAGCTTTCGGACTTAACCCAGCTGCAGCAACTCAACGCGGACGGAGCCGCACAACCTGGCGACAATGCTATTGCTACAACGGCAGCAGGGATAGCTGCGCCCATTGCGTTCATGCCCCCGGGGCCGAGGCTGGCCAAGGATCGTGGCACCAAGGAGCGGACGCGATGGGTGCCCCGGTAGCCGCCCCCGTGGCTGCCCAGGTAGCCGCCCCCTGGCCGCCCATTGCCGGCTCCAGCCATCGCCCCGATGCCAACTCCGGCTGCCCTCCGGCCCGACGTCCAGGAGCACGGCACAACCCGAGTCTGTAAGTTGGGCCTGAGGGGGCAGCGGGGCCTGAGGGGGCCGCGGGGCCTGAGGGGGCAGCGGGGCCTGAGGGGGCAGCGGGGCCTGAGGGGCAGCGGGGCCTGAGGGGGCAGCGGGGCCTGAGGGGGCAGCGGGGCCTGAGGGGGCAGCGGGGCCTGAGGGGGCCGCGGGCCTGAGGGGGCAGCGGGGCCTGAGGGGGCAGCGGGGCTGAGGGGGCAGCGGGGCCTGAGGGGGCAGCGGGGCCTGAGGGGGCAGCGGGGCCTGAGGGGGCAGCGGGGCTGAGGGGGCAGCGGGGCCTGAGGGGGCAGCGGGGCCTGAGGGGCAGCGGGCCTGAGGGGGCAGCGGGCCTGAGGGGGCAGCGGGGCTGAGGGGGCAGCGGGCCTGAGGGGGGCGGGGCCTGAGGGGGCAGCGGGGCCTGAGGGGGCAGCGGGGCCTGAGGGGGCAGCGGGCCTGAGGGGGCAGCGGGGCTGAGGGGGCAGCGGGGCTGAGGGGGAGCGGGGCCTGAGGGGGCAGCGGGGCCTGAGGGGGCAGCGGGCCTGAGGGGGCAGCGGGCCTGAGGGGGCAGCGGGGCCTGAGGGGGCAGCGGGGCCTGAGGGGGCAGCGGGGCCTGAGGGGGCAGCGGGGCCTGAGGGGGCAGCGGGGCCTGAGGGGGCAGCGGGGCCTGAGGGGGCAGCGGGGCCTGAGGGGCAGCGGGGCCTGAGGGGCAGCGGGGCCTGAGGGGCAGCGGGGCCTGAGGGGGCAGCGGGGCCTGAGGGGGAAGCGGGGCCTGAGGGGGCAGCGGGGCTGAGGGGGGCAGTATTCAGTCACTAACATATGAACTCCACAGCTTGAAGAGTGCAGAGATGAGACCGAACGCCGCAGGTTCAAGAACCGGGTTGCATCCAGAAAATGTAGAGCCAAGTTTAAGAACCTCCTGGACCACTACCGAGAGGTAGGATGGGCTGATAATCCCTGACACCCGGGACGGGGCACTGACTTCAGTGTGAGGCTAATCAACCATTCCACCCGTCACGCAGGTCGCCGCTGCCAAGTCGTCGGAAAACGAGCGCTTACGCATGCTGATAAAGCAGATGTATCCCACGCTGGACGTGGACTCAATTATCCCTCGGACGCCCGACATCCTCCACGAGGACCTTTTAATAGCCCCCGTTTGCCACGCCCTGCTTGCTAATGGAATATTAATAAATCACTCCTTTGTCAGACTCCTCCCTGTCGTTGCCATGGTTTCCTTTAAGCAGGTGAGAGTGCCCCTGTTCACCTCCATTGCGCTCATCATAGTTCTCCTCCTAGCGTATTTCGTTCCCCCTAGGGTCAGCGGTGGAGGGCAGGTGGCCGCCTCTGCCATCACGTGGGTTGCAAACATGAAGGTAGACGTCTGGCCTGTTGACCCGCCCCCAAGGTCGACTTTAACAAGACGGCGAGGATGAGTATGGGAAGCCAGATATAGATCCCACACTGGACCCCGGCCCTGCGCAATTCGAAGTCCCGCAAAATAACCAGACCCACCAACAACTGCACCTATTGTAACACTAGGAGTACACATTTCATTCAGGCAGAAGTGCTTTTATTTCACTAAGCTCAAACACACCTGGGACGGGTGCTTCAAGCCTGCGCTGAATGTATGAGTGCACTTACTTCTATGGGCCTAAGGCAGATACCTGCCTGCAGTGACCAGAATCTAAAGCCCACCGAGTCTCTCTGGGTGGGGTGTACAAAGTAGGCGAGGGCAACTGGACCTCGTTAGATGGGGGGACGTATGAGGTATATCAGGTATTCGGCTCCCACTGCACATACGTGAGCCGTCTAGTACAGTTCCGGTGTCCCACCATGAATGTTCATTTCATAAGCCCTGTTTATGCGTAAGTCACAGATCAGACGGCTACTAGGGAGGTAGGCACATTTGGCCATACACCTAGTCGCTATCCGAGGCGGCATCATAGCCAGACTGCTTATCGCATCTCTGTCCTCAGAGCCGTCACTGGGGGAGACTGGGCTCCGGAGCTCGAGATTGGTATGGGGCCCGGGGGGCGGACGGTGTGAGAATTGCAGGCGTGAACTCCCAGGGGCTGGACCTCGTGGTCTCTTGGGGCAAAAGCTTCCTGGCTGTAATGGACATAGGACAGTAAGCCGGGATGCGAGGGGCCTGGTGTATGGACACTGGCCGCCATGCTATCTTGTAACGAGGGCGAGATGATGTAGCCTAATGGGCACGGGCCGCAGCGGAAATCTGGTATAGGGCAGCTCCTGCTGAGGTGCCTGTGGATGTGACCAGCGGGGCAGCTCGTGCTGAGGTGCCTGAGGATGTAACCATTGTGGCAGAGGCCATAAAGGCCCTGGGGGGTTAGCTCCTGTTAGATGACGACGGAATTCTGGGGGCATGCAGCCACGGGGGAGGCGCCGGAGTATGTGAATGCTGCGAAGGCAGCCACGTGGGCAACCGATGCGGTGGTGCCTCAGTATGTGGTGATGCCTGCTGAGATTCCTCGTAATGCCATGTTTGTAGAGATTCCGGAGGTGATTGCAGGCGCGGCAGCAGATGGGGCAGCTGCTGTCGAGGCGTCTGAATGTGCGACGGCTGCGGCGATGCCTGAGGCCTCTGAAATATGGAAGGAGGCATGGGCGACGGTGCCTGCAGTGGAGGTGTCCCAGGCAGCTGCCGCGATGTCACCCAAGCAGACTGCTGAATTTTTGAGTGTTGCACCTGTTGCGTGGATGCGTGAGTGATCTGCTGCTCAAAATCTGAATTCTGCCGGACATGTAGCGGGGGCCGTTCCAACATTATGAATGAGACGATTCCGAGGTTGAGAGCTCGGGCTCTGGTCGCTGGCGCTGGCCTGCGTTTCCTCCACATGCCCTCGGGTAGGCGTGGGTGGCACAGATGTCGTCGGATACAATATGGCTGCTCCTGCGGATCAGACAGTGGCGGCGATGCGTCCCACCTGGTAGGCATAACCCCTGGTTGGACTCGGGGGAGGCGCCTGATATGCTGCTGCCGGCGGGCACTCAATTCCCAGAAGCTGAGCGGCGCAGATTCAGACTGTTGCAGATTCAACTGTTCGCTCAGTAACTGTGGAAACTGGGACATGGCCTGCATGGAGCCGCTAGCCTTTGGCCCTGCCCGACAAATGCCCCCAAAGCCCCGGAAACTGGTGCCTGCTTGGCGCCGGGATGTGTCGCCTCGCTTGGATCTCGGGCTCATCCGCCTCCTCGTCTGAAGTACCAGATCGATAACTTCTACGACGTTAGCGGGAGCCACGCAAGGACCCGCGATTCGCTCCAGACCTACGAGTCTGGCACCGACCCGCATGGCCGAGGCGGACACGGAGCTCGTGAACCGCCACAATCTGGACATCTTCGTGTGTCACGGACGCTGGATCCGAACGCGTAGGGGGCTCTCGTCTGTCGGCATGACCTTCTGGCGTCTCGCCCGCGGGGATGTAAACAGGGACTTCGACGGGGTGTGTCTCGGCAGTCGGCCACGGCCGTCCCCTCTGCGGAATACCGTACGCAAATACGACTGGCTTTCCGTGTGCCATGCCCGGGATGATATGCGGCAGTTCCTCATCGGAAGACTCCTCACGCAGATCCAAACACCGTCGCCTCCATCCTCATCACTGCTCGTTTCCCCGAGATATCCCCCCCGTCTCTCAGGGTCCAACAGCCCTGCAGGCCTCCCTGTTTTCCTTCTTGAAACCAGTCTTCTATGGAAAACGCAGAGATGCCCTTGCAGACGTGATACCTTATCTCATAGGGGCGTGGATGCCAAGGTATCGCCGGCTTGTACGTGCCTATCGCCTTGTGGAACCACATTCTCATGGGAGCGTCCTCGCAGTTCATCATGGCGCCCAAGAAGCGCGCGAAATACTCCTCGTTGCCCTGAAGTAGGTGCAACCAGATGTGACGGATGGACGACTCCGTGTTGATCAGATCAAAGATGACTCTGTACTCCTGCGTAACTGCAGACGCGTCTCGGACACTAGGCCCTCCCTGGTGAGCCGTTCTTGTTCACGCCTTCCGGGGATGGGTGGGGTCCAGTGGGTGCGGAGAACGACCGCGGGCCTCTGCCACCCGTTTGACATCCCATTGTGCATGTTAACGTGAGAGGGTGATTCCGGTGTCCTCGGGGATACACGGCATGGTGGACAAAGATGCCGTCCTGTATCCCATATACCAGGAGGAGCTGGGATGTGTTAGATCCACTGTCGCCATCCCAGTCCAGCCCTGGGTGGACGTGTTGGTCACGGTACCTTTGTCTCATCGCCAGCGCATAGCACACAAATTGTTGCGTGCTCATGCTTGAATCAAAGATCAGGTCGCTAGTGGTCGCGTGGATGATCGCTAAAATTAATGGAAACGGGGGTCAAGCGGAGCGCCGTGCACCGCCCGCCGCAGACCCAGGGCTAGCTCCCGCTCACCGTCAGTGCCTCGAAGGCGGCAGTCCTGAGTGCCACTGACGAGTGCGGCCTATGATTGGCAGAGAAGTCCCGGTGGCTCATCGCCACCCGGTGTGATAGGTCCGCTGGTCATTCGCCGCCTTCTCCTCCTTCGCCTCCGCCTCCCACGTTCAAGCCAAGACTCAGGGATCCCGCACCGCCCCTCCAATGCTCACCTCCACGCCGGTCCTTGGTTGGCCCCAAGAGTGTTGAGCTCCCGCCACGGTTACCTCGCCGGATCCCGGCTCGATGACCGCTCGAGCTCATGGAGCTCTGGGCATTATCACCAACGGATGACCCGTTACTGTCACCCTCTTGTTCGAACGATGCCATGGTGGTCTGAAACATGTAAAATTGCTAACTCGAAATGTGCAGTGACTGGTTATTATCCCTCCCATTGCGCCGGACTGTCTCAGTTCCAAAAGTCCGCGGCCTAGTAAATGCCCTCCAGATAACTAGTTTCACACTCATCCAAAGGGTGGGGTAAATGGCGGCGGCCCCAGCTGCTGTCCATGGAGGAGATTCTACAACTTAACGCCAAGGAGAAAGGCGGAGGCATCTACGAGGCATCTAGTGGCCCGGGCCCTCATTGTCCTCGGGCGTTTAGGCGGGGCATTTCAGCTGCAGTTGTCATGGGGACACCGCGTGCCTCCGCTCTCCAGGGTTGCAGGCGTGATCGGGTACATGGGCCGCAATGCCACCTCCCCAAGGATCTGAGACCTGGGAGCAAGGCCCGGGTACCACCCTCCCGCCCCAGGCTGTATCCGGACGGAGCCATATAGCCATGCACGCTCGCCGTGGGTTGGCGCAGGGGCCATTGGCCAGCTGACCATTCATACTGGTCGGCCGGTCCTGGGGGGGCGCTGAGTGGGAGCGTGGCATGGCTCCGGGTGTGCAGTAGCCTCCCCAGGACCGCGGTTCCCGCGCCGGCGTCTGGGGTCTCATTACATCTACAGTCTTTGTGGTGTTTGAGTGTTAAGTCATGGCACAATAGAGTGATATCCGTATGCCTGGTTGCTGTCGGACCTGCCACGCGGACACATGTGATGTGGTCTGCCCCTGGGCCTGGCTGGTCTGCCCCTGGGCCTGGCTGGTCTGCCCCTGGGCCTGGCTGGTCTGCCCCTGGGCCTGGCTGGTCTGCCCTGGGCCTGGCTGGTCTGCCCCTGGGCCTGGCTGGTCTGCCCCTGGCCTGGCTGGTCTGCCCCTGGGCCTGGCTGGTCTCCCCTGGGCCTGGCTGGTCTGCCCCTGGGCCTGGCTGGTCTGCCCCTGGGCTGGCTGGTCTGCCCCTGGGCCTGGCTGGTCTGCCCCTGGGCCTGGCTGGTCTGCCCCTGGGCCTGGCTGGTCTGCCCCTGGGCCTGGCTGGTCTGCCCCTGGGCCTGGCTGTCTGCCCCGGGCCTGGCTGGTCTGCCCCTGGGCCTGGCTGGTCTGCCCTGGCCTGGCTGGTCTGCCTGGGCCTGGCTGTCTGCCCCTGGGCCTGGGTGGCGGGTTGAGTAGAAGTCTGGCTGAGTTGTTGCAGCGCCAGTCGCACCGTAACTGGCCCGCGGTGCATGGGACCATCCTGTGGCTGCCATTGAGGTACCTGCCATACCGGTGCATGGCAAATCCTCCCCGAGGACGGCGAGGAGGTACCGGCTTGGGGGCCAGGCGCACAAAACGCGTGTGGTCATGCTGATTCTGCAAACCTATGTTTCCGGCGCCTGGTCCTACATTTCTGTGCTTACTAACGTATGGTGTCGGGGCCTCAATAAAACAGAACGGGGTGGGCCCCGAGGGTGCCAATGGACACTGAGGCAGATGTGGCTGAGGCTGTTGCTGCCG
>NW_022681346.1:0-7456 GCF_009764315.1 Trachypithecus francoisi | reverse complement strand
TCAACCCCTGGGGGTCAGCCTGAAACCAGGGTTCACAGGAGCTGGCCTGGCACTGGAGTGGGCCTGGCACGTGGGTGCCCTGGAGCTTGGGTTATGGAGAAAGGCCTGGGGCCTAGGGCCATCCAGGTGCTGGGGCTGGCATAAAGCCTAGGTCCACACTCTGGGCTGACTGTGAGTCACAGAGACAGATCTGATTTATCCTGGGTCTGCTGGAGCCTGGGTTACTGGAGCTAGTTGAAGGGTGAAGCCATGATCCATAGGAATTGGATCAATACTGGACAAGCCTGAAGCTTATGTTCAGGGATGTCTACCTGGTATTTTACACCAGGATGCTAATCTGGTACCAGGACAATGTGGAGTCTGAGGTCACAAGGGCTGTCCTTGCTTGGTGAGTTTAGATCCTGAATTCAAGAGATGAGACAGGAAGATGAGTCTGAAGTTGCCACCTTGACGACTAGGGCTGTGGTGGCCTACTTATGCTAGGATGGCCTTAAAGTCTGGGGCTGAGGTGCTATTCCCAGTGCTTATGGCAGTCTGAACCCTGGGGCCACTAGGGTCAGCCTGGCACTGGTAAAGATCTGGAGATCAAGTCTACTTGGCAGGCCTGGAGCCTGTGCTGTGGGATTCTGCCTGGAGCTGAGACATGCGTGGAAATTCAGTGTGCAGGTACCATACCTGGAGTATGGGGTCCCCGGGCTTGTCCTGGTCTGGAGGCGGAGTCCATGTGTACTAACCATGTGTACAACTACAGTTGCTGTGGGGCTCTACCTAATGCTGAGGTAGGCTTGAAGCCTATGGCTGCAGGGCTAGCCTGTTCTGGGGCAGTCTGGAGCCTAGGGCCACTGGGATTGACCTGCCATTGGGGTGGCTACACAAGCCTGGAGACTGAGGTTGTGGAATCCTTCTTGTTTCATTGGGCTGGGGCCATGGGTCACTGTCCACCACTGTCTTTTACTGGGATGGGTCCAGTTTCAGGGTCTGAGACAAAATCTGGTGCTCATTTTCCTCTTGTTCTCTAATTCAGAGGGTATCACTCTCCACACTGTGCTGCCTGGGGCTGGAAGAGGGATGATGGGAGTTCTGTAAAACAGTCATTCCTCCTCTCTTCCATGCATCTATTTTCAGTTCCGTGTTACAGCAGGTGCTGAAATCTCCCATCTGAATTTCATAGCTCTTGGGAAGGTTTTTGCATGCATGGATGGTTGTTCAAATTGATGTTTCTGCAGGGGCATGAGTTCTGGGGAGTCCTATTCTACCATCTTGCTGATGGCCAACCTACGTTTTACTTTCTGAAGCATCTCCAAGCTATTTTCCACAGCAGCTGAAGCATTTTATACCTCTACTAGAAATGTACAAGGGCTCTGATCACCCTATATCCTCACTAATGCTTGTCAGTTTTCTTTTTTTAAAAAATCGCCATCCTAGGCATGTAAAATGGTACTTCATTGTGTTTTGATTTGCATCACTAATAACTAATGAGTATCTTTGCTTATGTGCTTGTCCATTTGTATATCTTCTTTGGAGACATAGCTGTTCAATCCCTTTGGCCATTTTCAATAGATTTTTTTGTCTTTGTATTAGTTATAGGAATTCTTTATATGTCCTAGATATTAGACCTTTATCAGATGTAATATTTGAAAATATTTCTTTCCATTTTGTAGGTTATCTCTTTACTTTTGTGATAATGTTCTTTGATGCACATTTAAAAAATTTTTTAGGTAATATAATTTATCTATTTTCCTTTTGTTGCCCAGGCTTTTGGTTTCACATATAACAATCAATTGCCAAATCCAAGGTCATGAAGTGACCCCTATATTTTATCTAAGACTTTAAAAGTTTTAGATATTATATCTAGGCGATTAATCCATGTTGAATAACTGTTATATGTAGTCCAACTTCATTATTTTATACGTTGGATATCCAGTTGCCACAATACCATTTTCTGAAAAGACCATTCTGTCTCTCAGTGACTAGAATTGACAACTTTGCCAAGTATTAAATGACCATAAACACGATTTTTTTCTGGACACTCAGTATGATTCCATGTTTATGTCCATCTTTATGCCAGTACCACAATCTTTTGATTACAGTAGCTTTTTGGTAAGTTTTGAGAAAAAAAATGTGAGTTCTTCAAATTTGTTCTTTTTTCAAGACATGTTTTTGGCTATTTGGGACATGTTGCGACTTCATATGAATTTCAACATTAACTTCCCATTTTGGGAGGAATAAGGCCATTGTGATTTTCATAGGGATTGCATTAATTGGTAGATCACTGGGAAGTATAGTTATTTTAATATTAATATTTCAATTAATGAACACAGAATATATTTTTCATGTATTTATTCTTTCTTCAGGAATGTTTTGTAGTCTTCAGTGTATAAATCTTTCCTCTCAATGGTAAAATTTATTTCTAGTTATTCTTTTGGGTACTACTTTAAATAGAAATTCTTAATTTCATCCTTTAGATTGTTCATTGCTTATGTATAGAATCACAATTGATTTTTATTGTACCTTCCAGGCTTTCTAAAGTCGTTTGTGAATTTATGTGCGTGCATTTTATATATGTGTATATTCTTTGACATTCTCTGCATTTAGCATACTGGCATTTACAAGTAGAGGTACTTCTTTCCTTCCAATTTGACTGCCTTGTAATTCCTTTTCTTGCTTAAATGCTCTGGCTAGAACACCCTGCAGGATGTCAAACAGAAGTCATAAAAATCAGCATCCTTGTCTTGTTTCCGATTTTAGTACTAAAGATTTCTGCTCTTCTCCCACTGGCTATGATGCTAGCTGTTGGCTTTGCATATATACCCTTTGTCATATGGGAGAATTTACTTTCAATTTTTGTACATTGAGTATTTTTTTTATCATGAATGGATGTTGGATTTTTGTCATGCTTTCCTATTAATGTGGTATATTAATTTGATTATCATATACAGACCTACCCTTTCATTCCTGGGATAAATCACATTTGGTCATCATGTATAATACTTTTAATATGCTCTGATTTGACTTGCTATTATGTGTGATGCTGTGATGGAATTTGCACATATATACATATATATATTTGTTTGTTCATTTATTTATTTTCTTGCTTGTGATGTTTATTCCTTCCTCCCATCCCCTGGCTTTAGTAACAGGCTAATGTTGGCTTCATAGGAAGTATTCCCTTCTCTTCTATTTTTTGAAAAATTTTGAGAATTGGTTTGAATAAATGTGGTTTGAATAAATGTTTGTTAGAATTTCACCAACAAAGCCATCAATCTGATATTGTTTCTTGTGAGCATTTTAAAATATGGGTTCAATCTGCTGACTGTAGTTCTGTTCAGATGTTCTATATTTTCTTGAATCAGTTTTGTAATTTATGTGTTTCTATGTATTTTTCCATCTAATTTGTCGACCTACAGTTGTTCACAGCATCACATTATAATCCCATTGTATCTGTAAGGTCAGCAGTTATGTCCCTCCATTCAGCTCTGATTTTATTTAAGTTAAAGAGACAGCTTTTGTTTTCATTGATTCTATTGTTTTTTCCCGTCTTTATTTCATCTGTCTCTACTCTGATCTATTTCCTTCCTTCACCTACCTCTGGGTCTAGTTTATGCTTCTTCTTCATTAATGTAGGTGTTCACAGCTATTGCACTTGATCACTTTTGGTATACTGTGCTTTTGTTTGCATGGTCTCCACATATTTTCTAATTTCCTTTGTGATTTCTACATCAATACATGCTTAAAAGTGTGTTTTTAAATTTCCCTGCATTTATGAATTTTCCAAGTTTTCCTTATCACTAAGTTTTAGCTTTATTCCATTCTGTTTAGAAAAGATATTTTGTATAATTTCTGTATTTTACAATTTGAGACTTGTTTTGTGGCCCCATATATGATCTGTTCCAGAGAACATCTCATGTGCCTCAAAAAGAATGAAAATTATGCTTTTGTTGGTGGGTTATTCAATATGTCTGTTAGGTCTTGCTGATATGTTGTTCAAATTCTCAATTTTCTATCTTGTGTTTAGATGATCTATCCACTTTATCATTTTCTCCATTAAACATATTTTTTTAAGTGTTTTTTTTTTTTTTTTTGATTTCTCATCTCTTTTGTCTTGCCTTTTTAGGTATTTTCTTAGTGGTTACCATGTGGATTACAATCAACATCCGAATTTGTAACAAACATATGAAAACTTTGCCCCTATTCAGCCTCATCCTGTCTTTAAGTTACTACTTCATAAATTTTATCTTCATACACTATGTGTAAATTAACATGGATTTATATATTTCATGCATTATTTTTTATATCATGTAGAAAATAAGAGGAGTTACAAACAAAAAATACATGTTATATGTAGTCCAACTTCGGTTTATATTTACAACTACGGTTACCTTTCTAACATTCTTACCTTTTCCATATGTCTTTGCATACTGGAGTACTTGAGTTCATCTTGAAGGATTCACTTTAGCATTTTTGTAGGGAAGGTCTACCAGAAAATCATTTCCTCAACTTTTGGGTATTTGAAGAGTAGTTTTACTGAACATAGAATTTTTTGCTGGCTTTACTGTTTGTCTTTCAATACTTTAAATATTTTGTTCTAAAGTTACTGAAATTAGCTGTTAGTCCTATTGAGGACCCCTTGTATGTAAAATTTGCTACTTGCTTGTTTTCAATATTTTATCTTTTCAAAAATTGGATCATGGTTTATGTCTGGGATCTTTATGAGTTGGTCCTATTTGGAGTTTAAGTTATTGAATGTGTAGCTCAGACCCTCCCATCAAACTTACGAAGTTTTCAGTGACTATTTCTTTAATCTGTCCTGACTTCATAATTCTAATTCCTATTTCCAAATTCACTAATTCTTTCTTCTGCCTTCAGAAAGCTGCTGTTGAATTTTTTTAGTTTACTATTTATTTAACGATTTTACTTTTTGGCACTAGAATTCATCTTTGGATCCTTTTTAATTATTTCTTCTTTATTAATAGTTTACTTCTTTAGACATGACTTTCCCAGTTTTCTTCAGTTTTTTAGCCATGACTTCCTTTAGCCTATGAAGCATTTTTCAGATAGTTAAAGGTTCTATCTACTAATTCCAGTGTCTGTGCTTCCTCACAACCAGCTGTCTTTTTGCCCCCATGTGAATAGACCGTACTTCCTTTTTCTTTTTATGCCTTGTGATTTTTAAAAAAACACAACTGTGGAGTTTGAATATTTAAAGGTAGCAACTCCGGGATTAGATTCTCCTCATAACACTGTGCAGTTTGAATATTTACATGTGGTTAACTCTGGGAATTAGATTCTCCTCATTCCCCTAGGTTTGCTGATGTTAATGTTTTAGGGCAATACTTGTCCATTTGGTGAGTTTTCCAAACTATTTTTGCAAAGATTGTATTCCTTATGCTGTGTAGTTACTGAAGTCTATGTTTCGTTATCTCAGCAGCAAGCAAGTGACCGGACAGAGGTTTTTCTTTTTTGTTTAAATGCCTCTGGAGTTAAAAGATAATCCTACTCTCCTAATTTGTGCAGAGTAGCTCTGAGTTGTGTTACTTCAATACCAAGCCAGACTACCCAGGACTGTGCCTTAATGTTAATATTTTGCTTTTGTGGAGCCCACAATTATCCCAAAGGTGCAAAAGCAAAATATCAAGATTCCAAAAACAAAGCTGATTCTGTCAGTGTTTGCAAGGCGATGGTAGTTTGAATCAGCGGACCTAATATTCAGATACCTTACTCTGCCATTCCCAAGACATCACTATCCGTCTGATTATCTCAAGCTCTAAGGCTTGCCACTTCTCTCTCTCTCTCTCTCTGAAGCATGAGACCCTGCTTGTGGGAGACAGTGTACATAAAAAACTAGATAAAATAATTTGAGATAATGGCTAATTCATAGATCAGCAGTAGCATTTCCACATAGTAGGATAAGCTAAAGTATGACCTAGGAATACTAGTCTCACATGCACAGAGCAATTTATTTGCATTACTCTAGTAAGTTTCACTTGTCAATTGTAGAGATGCCTGGAAATGTGTTTTTGAGAACTGGAATATCATTATTATGCTTTAATTTCTATTTTGTAGAAATCTTGATATCCATTATGTTTTTGAGAGTCACAAAATGGTTAGAAATAAGTAAATATATATATATATATATATATATATATATATCTATATATATATAGTGTGTCTATATATATAGGAAATGTTGATACCCATTATATTTTTGAGGGTTAGAGAGAAGTACATATATATACTACCACATTTGGAAATAACTTCCATATATACAGAGAGTGTACATACTTACTAAGGCACCTGGTTTCTAGATCTATTTTAGTAAAATAAATAAATTGAAAGAAGGCACAAGAAGTGAAGGATCGCTTATAAGGCAAATTAGAAGCAAATACCAAGGTCAATTTTATCCTTCTGTAGTAATATACATGATTTGCCCTAAATAGATCTATATAGGATTACATATCTACCTCACCGTAGGTATAGAAAAAGACTCCAGAAAATGAAAATTGTTATGTATATTCACCCTGAAAATGTTGAGGCAATGTGTATCCCCAAAGTAAGAGAGTACTGGCTACTTTCAACTCTCCACTAGAAACGTCTGACTCTTGTCCAACTGTGAATAGTTAATTCAAATAATATAAATTTGTTTTTAATTTTAAAAATGCGGCATATGTACAAAATAATTTGTATACCGTGTACATTTAAACAAATACCTGTGCCATAGCTTGAAGAAAACAATAAAATTTATATTTACTCTTAAAACAGGGATATTTAAGTCTTAAAAATTATATCTTTATAGCCTCTAAACAAAACGTAGTATTTTCTTCAATTATAAATTTAAGACTAAAAATATAAATGACACCAATAGAAACTAAAAATGTTTTTATGGTCAATTGATGTTTTTCCAGATATCTAAAAACCTCATTTATATTCATGACTTCTACACCATTGCAGTAGTTATATTATAGTCTGGGCTGGAATGCACGTCATCAGAGTTATCTGGCCTCTTCTTACGCACACAGGCACTGCAAAGCCATTAGCCACCATTCAGGAAAGCTGCAGGTCCTCACATGGTGATTGAGACACCTAAGCTTCGTTCAGTATTTCCTGTTTACAACTGTATGATCAGTATTTGTAAGAGAGGTGAGAGAAGTGAACAGTTCAAATGAGAATTCTAAAACTTCCGAGTGACATTTCACGATTAAGGTCTTCACTGCTTAAAACCCTTTTCGGAAGCATTCTATAAAACTACTTACCAGATTGCAAAGAAAGAAGTCCTAAAACATTGGAAAACCCTAATAAAGACATGTGTCCTGCCAAAATTTCAAATTGGTTGATGGCCTGGAAAAGTGAATCATTTTCTTTTTTTTTTTTTTTTTTTTTTTTTTATTATACTTTAAGTTCTAGGGTACATGTGCATGACGTTTAGATCATGTATAACTCCCCAATGCAATCCCTCCCT
>NW_022681345.1:0-7519 GCF_009764315.1 Trachypithecus francoisi | reverse complement strand
AGAATACATATCAGAAGAGCAAAATTAGTGGTAGGGAAAAAAGTATCAGATGACTAATAAGGGTTAAATATTCCCTCGGGTTTTAAATATCATCTTACAAATGATGCAATAAATTCAACATTGGTTCAACTCCAAAGGAGAATAAAAGTATAATGTAGAATTTCAAGGGGCATAAATATAAAAAAAGATTTCCTTTTTTAAAGAATATTATTCTTATACTTTAAGTTATATGGTACATGTGCATAATGTGAAGGTTTGTTACATATGTATACTTGTGCCATGTTGGTGTGCTGCACCCATCAACTCCTCAGCACCCATCAACTCATCCTTTACATCAGGTGTAACTCCAAACGCAATCCCTCCACCCTCCCTGCTCCCCATAATAGGCCCCTGTGTGTGATGTTCCCCTTCCTGAGTCCAGGTGATCTCATTGTTCAGTTCCACCTATGAGTGAGAACATGCGGTGTTTGGTTTCCTGTTCTTCTGATAGTTTGCTGAGAATCATGGTTTCCAGCTGCATCTATGTCCCTACAAAGGACACAAACTCATGCTTTCTTATGACTGCATAGTATTCCATGGGTTATATGTGCCACATTTTATTAATCCAGTCTGTGACTGATGGACATTTGGGTTGACTCCAAGTCTTTGCTATTGTGAATAGTGCTGCAATGAACATATGTGTGCATGTGTCTTTATAGCATCATGATTTATAATCCTTTGGGTATATATGCAGTAATAGGATGGCTGGGTCATATGGTACTTCTAGTTCTAGATCCTAGAGGAATCATCATACTGTTTTCCATAATTGTTGAACTAGTTTACAATCCCACCAACAGTGTAAAAGTGTTCCTATTTTTTCACATCCTCTCCAGCATCTATTGTTTCCTGACTTTTTAATGGTCGCTATTCTAACTGGTGTGACATGGTATCTCATTGTGGTTTTGATTTGCATTTCTCTGAAGGCCAGTGATGATGAGCATTTTTTCATGTGTTTGTTGTCTGTATGCATGTCTTCTCTTGAGAAATATCTGTTCATGGGGTTGTTTTTTCTTGTAAATTTGTTAGAGTTCTTTGTAGGTTCTGGATATTAGCCCTTTGTCAGATGAGCAGATTCAAAAATTTTTTTCCCATTCTGTAAGTTGCCTGTTCACTCTAGTGGTAGTTTCTTTTGCTGTGCAGAAGCTCCTTAGTTTATCTAGATCCCATTTGTCAATTTTGGCTTTTGTTGCCATTGCTTTTGGTGTTTTAGACATGAAGTTCTTGTCCATGCGTATGTCCTGAATGGTGTTACATAGGTTATCTTCTAGGGTTTTAATGGTATTAGGTCTAACATTTAAGTCTCTAATCCATCTTGAATTAATTTTCATATAAGGCGTAAGGAAAGGATCCAGTTTCAGCTTTCTACTTATGGCTAGTCAATTTTCCCAGCACCATTTATTAAATAGGGAATCCTTTCCCCGATTTCTTGTTAAAATGATAAGTCTGTTCCACATGTGGCAACAGAACAGCTGAAAACTCTCTCTCTCTCTCTCTCGTTCTCTTTCTCTGTGTGTGTGTGTGTGTGTATAAAAAATACTTCATAGTTTTACAAACAAATAATAAGTCAGAAATATCGATATCTTAAAGTTTCTAATGCAAAATTGTAAGAGGAGAACATCTTCATGGCCTTGAGTTTGGTAATGAGTTATTATCAAGTCCATGAAAGAAAATAAAATGATAATGTGAACTTTATGAAAGTTGAAATCTCTACTCTTTAAAATGTCATGTTAAGGTGGGGCACAGCAGTTCAAGCCTGTAATGTCAGCACTTTTGGAGTCCAAAACGGCTGTATCACTTGAGGTTTGGATTTCCAGATCAGTGTGTTCAACATAGTGAAACGCTGTCTTTATTGATAATAATAAAATTAAATTAAATTAAATTAAATTAACTGGGTGTGGTGGTGAAGGCCTGTAATCCCAAGTCCTATTAAGAAAATAAACAAACAAGTCACAGATAGAAATAAAAATAGGAAACTCATCTGAAATATGACTTGTAAGCACAGTATACACAGAAACTCTAAAACTGAAAGAGATAAGCAACCAAATTGGAAGATAAAACCTGAATAGATACCTCACCAAGGAACATATAGAGATGAAAAACAAGTGCACCAAACACTGCTTGCTGAAACCTTGCTTCTTCTGCTGAAGGCTGAGACACAAAGCTGTCCCATGGAGAGGAACAGTGGCTGCCAGAGTGGCATTTCTCAGCTTTTCTTAATGTTCTAGATGCTTCTGGGTGTCTTTAGGTTGGAAGCTTTATTTTTATTTTAAGCAGCTTCAGTCACTGACAAATATTAGGAGAACTGGTTTTCAACTTTACCTTATCTTCAGAAAGAGATAATAGAATTGGCTCCAATTACTTTTTAGTAAGTTCTTTTAAAATGTTTGGTGCATTGCATTGCTATTTTGCTTTCCTGAAGACACAAAACATAGTCAAATTATCAAGTAAAAACCAAGAGGGAATCATAATAAATTTATGCATGCTTTTTAGTTTGTTATTTTACCTGGCTTTTTTTTTTTAATTATATTTTAAGTTCTAGGATACGCTTGTAAAACGTGCAGATTTGTTGCATAGGTATACGTATGTCATGGTGGTTTGCTACACTCATCAACCCATCACCTAAGTTTTCAATGCTGCCTGCATGAGGTATTTTCCTAATTC
Source organism: Trachypithecus francoisi (assembly GCF_009764315.1). Classification (NCBI taxonomy): domain Eukaryota; kingdom Metazoa; phylum Chordata; class Mammalia; order Primates; family Cercopithecidae; genus Trachypithecus; species Trachypithecus francoisi. The sequence continues at coordinate 4,819 of NW_022681345.1, read as the reverse complement.
TCTCTCAGCCCTTGCCCTTCACTCTCTGACAGTCTCCAGTGTGTGATGTTCCCCTCCCTGTGTCGATGTGTTCTCATAGTTCAATTCCAACTTATTAGTGAGAACAGGTGATATTTGATTTTCTGTTCCTTTGTTACTTTGCTGAAAATGATGTTTTCCAGCTTCATCTATGTACCTGTAAAGGATATGAAGTCATTTTTTATGGCTGCATAACATTCCATGCTCTATATGGACCACACTGTATTTATCCATTCTATCATTGATGGACATCTGGGTTTGTTCCAACTCCGTGCTAGTGTGAATAGTGTTGCAATAAACACACACGTGCATGTGTCTGTATAGTAGAATGATTTATAATTCTATGAGTGTGCACCCAGTAATGGGATTGCTGGGTCAAATAGTATTTCTGCTTCTAGATCTCTGAAGAAGTGCTACACTGTCTTCCACAAAAACTGACCTAAGTTGCACTCGCATTAACGGTATATTAGCAACGGTATATACTGACGGGAGAAAGATTCACTTCATAAATTGTTGGTAATAGAGTGAGGTCTTCCCTCAAGGGTACACAGCTTCTCCTTCATTAAATGTTTCTGTGTCTTTAAATTGACTCTAGTCTGGAAATAGATTGAAAAGTTGTGGTTCTCTGTTTTGATAAATTAGAATAGTTCTTCATCTATTTGACACCAAAGTTTTCCGTTTCTGTAACTTAAGCAGGGATGCAATAGGTTTTCTATCAATTTCACTTCCTGGAATAAGCCAGTGCCAGAGGTTAATAGGAATCATACTGTTCTGATTGGTGTTTTGCCTCTGCTGCCCATTGTGGTACATACATCCACCTTGCCTTTGATGGTCGAGGCTGCCATTTGGTTCCTGCCACCTTGGGATTCATTGACCCCTAGTGTATTTAAATTTTGTAGTGCAGTGATCAAGAATATATTCTCTGCACTATCTCAACTGGGATGAGTAGGTCTAAGGTGAACAAATCCACTCGACCATTCCAATCTCAAAAAAAAGCCTTTATATTTCTTTCTTTACATGCAACCAATGGAGAGCAGACATTTACAGGGCTGACACACAGTAGGCCATCTTTGAATCCATTTTTTAGTTAATCTAGCAGGTAAACGATTAGAACATTCTAGCTCCCTGAGGTGCACCTTTAAATGCAGAGTCCCTACTAACTCAGGCCTAATCAATAAATTCAGCTTGATACAACCTGGTGTTCCTTCCATTATTATCCCATATATTAATACCATTTGCATGCAATTCTCCAACCTGCTGCTCAAAGATATCATACAACAAAACAGTTATTTTTGAGTTTACCAGGAAGGGCATGTAAGGATAGAAATTTAACACTTTGCATGTACAGAGCAAATAGTCCCCTGAAGAGAATCACGGGGGGAAAAAATTCAAAATTTACAACTAAGTGCTCTAAAAGAAGCAAAAGTCCCTCAGAAACTTTCTACAGTCCACATCCATGTATTGCAAACTCGATCCTAAAAATTAACAGGGGAAGAAGAAGAAAATTATATCTGAACACTGGGAAAACTCTTCGAGTCTCATATAAGATTTGTAATGGAAAATACATCAGTCTGCAGTTTTCCCATACATTTATGAACAAATTATATGTTTTCATTCATAAATTTGCTTTTGAATATTCCAGGAAATTAACTTTTATATTAAGAATAAGTGATGTTAACTAAGCAGGTGTTTATGAAGGTAACTGACACTGGGTGTCCATAATATCACTCAGGAGGGCCTTAATTCCCGCCAGTTTCCCTCCGTGGTCACATATTGAAGGTTCCCAGCCATTCTGCAATCTCTAATTGCAAAATGAAAGGAGGCAGCTATAAAATGTCCGGTAGTGCTTGAGCCCATTAACATGAAATACCCAGGACAGGTAAGTTCCGAGGCGGAAAACAGATTGCTGTTTCCTAGCTGCTGAGAGAAGGCAGAAAATGAAAGGAACTGCTTAACTGCTAGTACAGTTGTAGTTGGGAGTGACGAAAGTGTTCTGGAAGTAGATGGAGATAGTTGCTGCACAGCACAGATTGTCTTACATGCCAGGCAACCATTTACATTAAAATGTTAATTTTTGTTATGTGAAATTCATCACCACAATAAAAGCCAACTATTTTTCATTTTTCCTTTACCTGTCCTTCGTTGCACGACCTTCTTCTCTTCGTGACACCTGGTCATTTCTCTGGGAAGAGCCTGGCTCTCTGCAGGAAGGACCTCCTTACTTTTAATTTTCCCATCCAGGTGACATGGGCCATGTAATGGTAAATGATTTAATATTGGGAAAAGATCTCCAAATCTGAAACACAATTTTATCTTTTCTAAAACAACTTTTCAAAATTATTTCTTGTATGATTCTGTCCTTCTTTTCTTAATTATTAGACATTCATGACAACTTAAATATTTCTCCTGGCTTTGGAAAATCCCATGGCTCCACAAGGCCAATCCAACGAAGGAAACTAAAGGCAGACATTAATTCTTAAAAAAAATTTCATTTTTAATGGTTATTTATTAGTTACTTAGTATTTTTTCTTTTCCTATGAATCACTGATGACTACTAATGACACAGGGAAAACATGTAAAACCATGAAAGTCTTCACTGAATATAAAGTTTACATACATTGGCCTTTCTCAGCTGAAAAAGGTACATTTCCCGTGTTATTCAATCCGTCTCAAACACACAAAGACAGCTACCTTTGAATGACTGCATGCTAAAATGTGACATACAAGTGCTCCTTTATCTCTAAGCGATTGGCTCTAGCTTAAAAGTTGACAAATGAAAATGTACTAGTGCAGCTCTTCTAATGATGACCAATAGTTATTTTCACTGCAATTTGCAATACACTTAACGGGGTCATTACAATAATATACCTGTTTCAAATATAGAAAACCTCCTTCTTTAACATACTCTTCACATGCTAATTCCTAGAGGTCAGCCTCTCACCTATGATGTGATCGCTGGCTAGTCTTCTAATGGAAATGTGCTAGCTTGTATATTCTGAAATCAATCAATATTTACCTTCATCGATACTCTACACGTGAAATGTAAAATCCAAAATGTCAGGCTTCTGTTTCCTCCGTAGTATGATGGAGCCCTTGGGGAGAATTTTAATTTGTTCTGTTTAAACTTCTTTGCTTACAACTGTAGCTTTCTTGCCTTACTTTCTTCTGTTGAGGCTGAAATCTTACCCTTCGCATTCTCAACAATATTACTTCTCTTTCAATTCTGCTTTTCACCTCAGGCAGCTTAGAAGTAAATTCTTTCCTCAAATAATTTCAAATTCTACACTCAGGATCTAGTGTTAAGATTTCAACACCCCGGTACAATCTTAAAGATTGTACACATCCCATATATTGACACCCCCCATATATTTCTATACACCATACCTTAATTTACACACTCTGTATATGTCCCAACTCTGCACTTTTGTGGTATGCACTTCACTTAAAAGTGCTGGCCTCCTTCGAGTCTACCTTTCACTCGTTAATTCTACTAATTAATATTATTTAACATCACTGATTGCTTATGTGCAAAATGCTCTTTTACTTCTTAGTATCCTCACATAACCAACAAGAAGGCCTTGCAGGGAAGTATTACTGAGCTCTCGGAAAATGGATGCCAGGCACAGTGGCTCACACTGTGAGTCAGCGTGGAAGACTGAGGCAGCTGGACTGCTTGAGCCCAGGGCTTTAATGGCGACTATGGCAATGTGATGAGATCCTGTCTCTAAAAAAACAAGAAACAAGAAAACCAGATTTAGCTTATGTATGGTGGCATATGCCTATAGTCACAGCAACGCAACCAGATAAGAAACAGGACAATCGCAGGAACCCAGGAATTTGAGAGTGTAGGGAGCTATCATCGCACCAGCGCACACTGGCCTGGTGAGAGCAAGACTCCAACCCACAAAGAAGTGGAACAAACAATTCTTAGAATGGTACGCTGCGGGAACACTACCAAGCGACCAAGGAGATGGAAGAATTCCTTAAATTAAGAAGCCTTCTATGAAACAATATAGCTCGATATGTTAAGAGAAATTACAAAGAATTCTCTGGCAAATACGAGATTAAAAGGAATGTTTGCTCACAACGTGAACCCCAGCACTTTGGGAGACTGAGGTGGGTGGATCATCTTCTCAAGAGACCAAGACCATCCTTGGCAACATGGTGAAACCACATCTCCACTAAAAATACTAAAATTAGTTGGGCCTGGTGGGATGCGACTGTAGCTCCAGCGACTCAGGAGATTGAGGCAGGAGAGTCGCTGGAACCTGGGAGGCTGAGGTTGCAGTGAGCTGACATGACCCCACGCCAGTCTAGCGACAGAAGAAAACCTGAAACATAACACAAGAATCATTTTATTGGTGTGAGAGAAGTGAGATGAATGCAGAGTGAAGAGAGAGCACAATATAATCACTTAAATATGTAAATACAATCTAGATAAAGACAAAACTAGATTAGGAGAAAAATGATAAATTACTGTTCCTATCATTGTGGTATGAGGAAAGCTTTACTGAAACCTATGATTAGGGTCCAGGAAATTCCATTCAAAGAAACTGAAATAGTTACAAATCAAAAAATGACACTTCATAAAAATAGGTTGTCTTTACAATTTGTATCATGACATACAATTCTTACAAACCAATTATGAAATGTTAATTCCAAGTGTAGCCTAGGCTCAATTTTAATAGACTTTAAGAACGCCCCATTTATTAATATAAAATTTCATAGGCCTACAAATTTAGATATATTGTAAGGCCTTGGTGTTGTCACAGGTAAGGAAAAGCATATTCTCATATATGCA
>NW_022681344.1:0-7548 GCF_009764315.1 Trachypithecus francoisi | reverse complement strand
GTTCCTGAGGGTGAGTCTCCCCAGAAGTCGTGCCCCCCTGTGATCTCGAGGATGGGTCGGCCTGCAGGCCCGTGGGCTGATCTCTCCACCGAGGGTCGTTCTCGGTCGAGAGCCAAACGCAGTAGCCTCAGCGGCTGCCTGCGGGTTTTGGTTTCTGGGCCACTGCTGTGTGACCCTCTGTGTGTGTATGTGTTTGTGCGTATCCCGTTTTCGATTCTCTCTCTGTCTCTCAGTCTCTGTGAGTTTCTTGCCCTCTGTCCTTGTGTGTGTGTGTGTGTGTGTGTGTGTGGTGTGTGTGTGTGTGTGTGTGTGTGTGTGTGTGTGTGTGTGTGTGTTGAAGATTATTCCTCTATTTCCTTGTAAAAGTTATTGATCTTTACTTCTTACAAGTAGGTCTTTAACTCATTTTGAGTCAATGTTTACAGATGATGTAAGGAAAAAGACTAACTTCATTCTTTTGCATGGAGATACCCTTTTCTTCCAGGATCATTTATTGAAATGACTATTCTTTCCTCCATTGACCTGACTTGGCTCCCTTGTCAATCAATAATGAACCATACATGTTGGACTCTTGATTCTACTTCATGACTAAGTGTGGGTCCATCCTTATGTCAGTATCACAATCTTGATAACTGCAGCTTCCTAGCAAGTATTGAAATTGGAAAACATGAACCATCCTACTTTCTAGGGTTTTTTTTAAAACCACTTTATTATACTGTGACTGATATACAAAAACCCTTATATATTGGATGTATACAACTTGATGACTTTGGATACACCCCTCAAACTCTCAACACAGTCCAGACAATGAACATCTGAATCACCTGCAAAAGCTTCTCCTGCTATCTTTGTGTATGTGTATTTGGACAGCACATAAGTCCACCCTCTTAGGAAACTTTTAACTATGGTGTTACAAAACACAGGTACTCTGTTGTACAGTAGATCTCTAGGAGTTTATCATCTTGTATAACCAAAACTTTATACCCCGTGACTAATAACTCTGTCTAGGAAAACGGGGAGAATAGCCAGCAAACTTTCTAGGTTTTTTTTTTTCTTTTTTGTTCACTTCTTTTGGCGATTCTGACTCCATTGCATAGGTATATATTTTAGGATCCACATGTCAATTTCTGTCATAAAGCCAGCTGAAACTGATAGGGTCACAATGACTCTACATCAATTCAAAGAGACGACTACCTTGACAATATTAAGTGTTCTGATCCATAAATCTGGGATGTCTTTCAATTTATTTCAATGAAATATAATTTCATTCATGATATTTTCCAGTGTTCTCTGTACAAATATAACACTTTTGTTAAATTCATTCATATATATACATGGATGTGCATATATATGTGTGTGTGTGTGTGTGTATATATATATATATATATACATACATATTTTGAGATGGTGTCTCACTGTGTCATGCAGGCTGGAGTGCAGTGGTACAGTCTTGGCTCACTGCAACCTCTGACTCCGGGTTCAAGCAATTCTCCAGCCTCATCCTCCTGAGTAGCTGGGACCACAGGCATGCACCACCACATCCAGCCCAATTTTTGAATTTGTAGTAGAGACCAGGTTTCACCATGTTGGCCAGGGTGGTATCGAACTCCTGACCTCAGGTGATCTGCCCACACTGGCCTCTCAAAGTGCTGGGAGCAGGGATTACATGAGTGATCCACTGTGCCCAGCCTCATTTTTCTATATTTTTATGGATACTATTCTACATGGATTTTCTTAACTTTGATTTTGGAATAATTGCATACACACATAAACAAAATGTTTTTATAATCATTAATTCTTCTAGATTGGTAAACAAATTTATTAGTCATAATACTGTGTGTGTGTGTGTGTGTGTGTGTGTGTGTGTGTGTGTGTGTGTGTGGAGGAAAGTGCCCTTTGCGCCTAAAAGCGATTTCCTGCATGTCGGCCTGTCTTTGGCGAGCCTCCCTCCGCGTCTGTGCCTGGGTCATGTGTCCGCTTGTCAACCGTTTTTGCGGCGGTTCCACTTTGGCTTTGTGAAGGCCTCGACCTCGTGAGAAGATGCCTGGCTCCCGGAGTAGTTGCAACCTCATCCCCAGCCCGTGCCGCCTCTTCGCGTTGAGCAAGACGAACACACTGCAGCCACGGACAAAAGCCGCACGGGAGCTCGTTGTCCTGCAGGAGAGGAGCAGGCCCACATCACAGAAGAGGCTTGTATCTTTTCCGGGCTCTTCTCTGAGAAAAGAAGCCACACCAAGACACAGGCTGAAAGAAGAAGCCGGGAATGGGAGATGGCCACAATCCCAGTCCCTGCAACGCTGGCCTCACTGCACAAGCCACCCTTTTGGCACCCTTCCCCTTAAAGCCCGTGCCGGTGGCACGGTGCTGTACCCCACCTGGGCTCTGGCCTCTGCTCCGTCCTCCCTCTGGCTGTGTATCCCCTGTTTCTCCGGGGCCTGGATGCTTCTTGGTCTGGCTGGATGTCTTCCAAAAGGATGACTTCCCAGTCCATCAGGTGCACACTTCCTGGTGATCCCTGTCCTGGTTGTTTTTCTCTCCAAACCTGCTTCGGTTTGAACCCATTCCGTCGGGGGTGCGGGGGCTTCAGGGCGCCTGGTGGGGTCTCAGGACTCCGCTTCAGACCCGCTTCAGGACCCCTAAGGGGGAGAATGGATGGGCTGAGCACATCGACTGAGGCAGGCAGGATCTCGCTGCAGCCCACAATCATCCCACGGGCCTCAAGGCGTGCTGTCAACTGAAAGTTCACTGAGGCTTCTGAGCCCTCTGCCTCCCTCGTCCTTTGAAAGACAGGTCCTTGTCTTCTGGAAGAGGTGCTGTCGCATTTCCTCCGCACACCCAGTCTCGTTCCTGAGAACGAGACCCCCTCTGACCCCATGAGACTTTTGGCCCGCTGCTAGATCCCAGACGTTCTTTGATTTTCCCTGGCATTCCCTGAAAGGTCACGTGGGCCCTCTTCCACAGGGCACATGCCAGCACACCGTTGTTACTTAGACAATCGGCCCGTGTGCCCTCAGGGACACATGCTTCCATCATCTCTTCCGGGGTGCGCCAGTGCCACGCCTTGGCTCCACCTCGGATTCGCCCCTGGACCTGTTGACAGGTGTCCTGGAAAGCGGGATCAACTTGAAGGAGCCCCGGGCCCTTGAGAAGCGTGGCAGGTCACCGCTCTTTGAAAGGAGGCGGGCAGAGGGCTCACGGCGCAGTGACATTTCAGCTGACTCCACGCCTTGAGGCTCATGGGATCGTTCTGGGCTGCAGCCAGGCCCTGCCTGCCTCAGTCGATGTGATGTGCTGAGCCAAACCATTCTCCCCCGTAGGGGTCCAGAATCGGATCCGATGGGGGGTCATGAGATGACCCCAGCAGGCGCCAGGAAGCTCCCCCTGCCCTGGTGGCAATGGGCTCAAGGATATTCTCAAGTCGGGACTCCTGGGGGTTGGATCGTGGGGCGCCGCCCGCGGTCGCCTCTCCCACGCGGCCGCCTCAGGACCCCGGATGCAGCCGCTGCCAAGGCTGCAGCAGGAGAGCCCCTGGCGCCCAGCGGCCGCCGTCCTTTAAAGGGGACGCAGCCTGACTGCTGGCAGCGGAGCGCGGGGCGGCCCAGCCACTGCGCATGGCGCGTGGGGCGGGGGGTGCTCGCGGCGAGCGGGTGCTGGCGTCACAGTGGTTCCCACGGTTGTCATAGGAACTACGCCCTGAGGCCGGGCAAACAGGAGCCCTCCGTGGCAGTGCTTGGGTGGCGGGGCTCCGAGGCTCCAGCCTGACCTCTCCACGGGGTCGACAGGACTGTCTCCGGATGCCAGGAGTCCTGGCAAAGGGCTGACCAGGATGTGGAAAGCACAGGCGGGGTCCGGGGGAAGCAGCGCCGCATCCCAGCCTCAGGCCCGCCCAGACGCTGTTCGGGTGAGTCTCCCCAGAAGTCGTGCCCCCCTGTGATCTCGAGGATGGGTCGGCCTGCAGGCCCGTGGGCTGATCTCTCCACCGAGGGTCGTTCTCGGTCGAGAGCCAAACGCAGTAGCCTCAGCGGCTGCCTGCGGGTTTTGGTTTCTGGGCCACTGCTGTGTGACCCTCTGTGTGTGTATGTGTTTGTGCGTATCCCGTTTTCGATTCTCTCTCTGTCTCTCAGTCTCTGTGAGTTTCTTGCCCTCTCTCTGCGATGTGTGTGTGTGTGTGTGCGTGTGTGTGTGTGTGTGTGTGTGTGTGTGTGTGTGTGATGTGTTTCCTTATTTATCTTATTTCCTTGTAAAAGTTATTGATCTTTACTTCTTACAAGTAGGTCTTTAACTCATTTTGAGTCAATGTTTACATATGATGTAAGGAAAAAGACTAACTTCATTCTTTTGCATGGAGATACCCTTTTCTTCCAGGATCATTTATTGAAATGACTATTCTTTCCTCCATTGACCTGACTTGGCTCCCTTGTCAATCAATAATGAACCATACATGTTGGACTCTTGATTCTACTTCATGAATAAGTGTGGGTCCATCCTTATGTCAGTATCACAATCTTGATAACTGCAGCTTCCTAGCAAGTATTGAAATTGGAAAACATGAACCATCCTACTTTCTAGGGTTTTTTTAAAAACCACTTTATTATACTATGACTGATATACAAAAACCCATATATATTGGATGTATACAACTTGATGACTTTGGATACACCCCTCAAACTCTCAACACAGTCCAGACAATGAACATCTGTATCACCTGCAAAAGCTTCCTCCTGCTATCTTTGTGTATGTGTATTTGGACAGCACATAAGTTCCACCCTCTTAGGAAACTTTTAACGATGGTGTTACAACAACAGGTACTCTGTTGTACAGTAGATCTCTAGGAGTTTATCATCTTGTATAACCAAAACTTTATACCCCGTGACTAATAACTCTGTCTAGGAAAACTGGGAGATATTAGCCAGCAAACTTTCTAGGTTTTTTTTTTTTTCTTTTTTGTTCACTTCTTTTGGCGATTCTGACTCCATTGCATAGCTGTATATATTTTAGGATCCACATGTCAATTTCTGTCATAAAGCCAGCTGAAATTGATAGGGTCACAATGACTCTACATCAATTCCAAAGAGACGACTACCCTGACAATATTAAGTGTTCTGATCCATAAATCTGGGATGTCTTTCAATTTATTTCAATGAAATATAATTTCATTCATGATATTTTCCAGTGTTCTCTGTACAAATGTTATACTTTTGTTAAATTCATTCATATATATACATGGATGTGCATATATGTGTGTGTGTGTGTGTGTGTGTGTGTGTGTGTGTGTGTGTGTATATTTTGAGATGGAGTCTCACTGTGTCATGCAGGCTGGAGTGCAGTGGTACAGTCTTGGCTCACTGCAACCTCTGACTCCGGGTTCAAGCAATTCTCCAGCCTCATCCTCCTGAGTAGCTGGGACCACAGGCATGCACCACCACATCCAGCCCAATTTTTGAATTTGTGGTAGAGACCAGGTTTCACCATGTTGGCCAGGGTGGTATCGAACTCCTGACCTCAGGTGATCTGCCCACACTGGCCTCTCAAAGTGCTGGGAGCAGGGATTACATGAGTGATCCACTGTGCCCAGCCTCAGTTTTCTATATTTTTATGGATACTATTCTACATGGATTTTCTTAACTTTGATTTTGGAATAATTGCATACACACATAAACAAAATTTTTTGATAATCATTAATTCTTCTAGATTGGTAAACAAATTTATTAGTCATAATACTGTGTGTGTGTGTGTGTGTGTGTGTGTGTGTGTGTGTTCCTTGGCAGTGGTGCAATCTCAGCTCACTGCAACTTCCACCTCCTGGATTCAAGTGCTCAGCCTCTTGGGTAGCTGGGCCCACAGGTGCATGCCACCACACCCAGGTAAGTTTTGTATTTTTGATAGAGACAAGGTTTCGCCATGTTGTTCAGGGTGGTCTCCAACTCCTGGCCTGAAGTGATCCACCCACCTTGGCCTCTCATAGGGCTGGGTTTACAGGCGTGAGCCACAATGCCCAGCCTTTTTTTTTTCCTAAGATACTGTCAAACCATTGCCCAGGCTTTATCCCAGTGGCACAATCACAGCTCATTGCAGCCCTGACTACACAGGCTCAAGTCATCCTCTCACCTCCTCATTAGTAGCTGGGACCACAGACTCATGCCAACACTCCCAGCTACTTTTTTTTCTTTTTTGGTAGAGAGTGGGCCTCACTATGTTGCCCAGGCTCGGCTTGAATCCCTAGGCTCAAGTCATCCTACATCCGTTTTCCAAATTACTAACATTAAATGCATGAGCCACTATGCTTGGCCCCAGGTATTTTCTATAGTCAAGATCCTATCATTGCCTAATAGAGGTACTGTTTGTTCTTCACTCCCAATCTTTATGCCTTTTATTTCATTTTCTTGCTTAATTGACTGGGAACAACCTCCATTACAAAGCTAAGTAGAGATGTAAAGAGTAGACATCTTGTTTCTCATCTTTGGAGAAAAGCTTTAAGCGTTTTCCTATTAACTATGTTAGCTCTGGGCTTTTGTACATGAGCTTAAGGTTTGTAGCAGGTTAAGAAAACTGCTTTCTATTCCTATTTTATTGTTTTCATCCTGTTGCATTTTCAGGAAATGTCTGTTTTGCATCTTTTAGAGTGATCATGAAGTAATCGTCCATAATTACAGGAACAGAATATGCTCCCTTAATTGATTTTCCTTTATTGAGCTAACCTGGCACTCGAGATAAATCCCACTTGGTTACAATGTATACTGCCTTTTCTATGTTGCTGCATTTGGTTTTCTAGTTGTTTCCACACCTATGTGCACAAGAAACATTCGTTTATATGTTTTTGAGTTTTTCTCATTTTGCTATCATTGAAACACTGCTCTTGAAGAGTACTTTCAGAAATCTTCCCTCATCGGTTACTTTTGGAAAACTTTGTGAACCACTGGTGTCAATTCTTAGACAAATGTTTGGTAGACTTGACCATGAAAACCACCTAAGCCCAACCTTTTTGTTTTGTTTTGTTTTGTTTGAAACAGGTTCTCACTGTCACCCAGGCTAGAGAGCAGTCGTGTGATCATAGTTCACTGCACAATACCATGCCTGGCAAATTTTGTAAAAATTTTTTGTAGAGAAGGGTCTTGCTATGTTGCCCAGGGGAGCCTTGAACTCCTGATCTCAGGGAATCCTCCTGCCTTGGTCTCCCAAAGCACTGGGATTACAGGCAAGAGCCACTGCACCTGGCCTCCACCTGTTTTTATAGGAAGTTTTTGGGTTATTAATTTATCTCTTTTATTAGTAAGAGAGGAGAGGAGAGTAAGCGGAGGAGACGAGAGAGAGAGAGAGAGAGAGAGAGAGAGAGAGAGAGAAAGGAAGAGAGATTTTTTTTCTTTATTTCTTTTTGTTTTCATTGGGAGAGGTATTGCGGGACGGGGAATTGCTCTGTTGCCCAGGCTAGAGTGCAGTGGTGCAATCTCAGCTCACTGAAACCTCCACATCCCAGGTTCAAGTGATCCTCTTCCTCAGTCTCCTGACTAGCTGGGACTACAGGCGTGCACCATCATGCCTGGCTAATTT
>NW_022681343.1:0-7533 GCF_009764315.1 Trachypithecus francoisi | reverse complement strand
GCTAGCCGTAAGTAGAAAGCTGAAACTGTATCCTTTCCTTACACCTTATACAAAAATTAATTCAAGATAGGTTAGAGACTTAAATGTTAGGCCTAAAACCATAAAAACCCTAGAAGAAAACCTAGGCGATACCATTCAGGACATAAGCATGGGCAAGGACTTCATGTCTAAAACAACAAAAGCAATGGTAACAAAAGCCAAAATTGACAAATGGGATCTAATTAAACTAAAGAGCTTCTGCACAGCAGAAGAAACTACCATCAGAATAAACAGGCAACCTACAGAATGGAAGAAAACTTTTTGCAATCTACTCATCTGACAAAGGGCTAATATCCAGAACCTACAAAGAACTCAAAAAATTTACAAGAAAAAAAAAAACCATTAAAAAGTGGGCAAAGGATCTGAACAGACACCTCTCAAAAGAAGACATTTATGCAGTCAACAGACACATGAAAAAATACTCATCATCACTAGCCATCAAAGAAATGCAAATCAAGACCACAATGAGATACCATCTCACCCCAGTTAGAATAGTGATCATTAAAAAGTCAGGAAACAACAGGTGCTGGAGAGGATGTGGAGAAATAGGAACACTTTTACACTGTTGGTGGAACTGTCAGCTAGTTCAACCATTGTGGAAAACAGCGTGGCAATTCCTTAAAGATCTAGAACTAGAAATACCATTTGACCCAGACATCCCATTACTGGCTGTATCCCCAAAGGATTATAAATCATGCTGCTATAAAGATATATGCACACATATGTTTATTGCATTACTATTCACAACAGTAAAGACTTGGAACCAACACAAATGTTCATCAATGATAGACTGGATTAAGAAAATGTGGCACATATACACCATGGAATACTATGCAGCCATAAAAGAGGATGAGTTCATGTCCTTCATAGGGACATGGATGCAGCTGGAAACCATCATTCTCAGCAAACTACTGCAAGAACAGAAAACCAAACACCACATGTTCTCACTCCTGGATGAGAATTGAACAATGAGAACACCTGGACACAGGAAGGGGAGTATCACACACCAGGGCCTGTTGTGGGGTGGGGGGAGGAGGGAAGGATAACGTTAGGAGATATACCTAATGTATAAGACGAGTTAATGGGTGCAGCACACCAACATGCCGCATGTATACATGTGTAACAAATCTACACGTTGTGCATATATACCCTGGAATATAAGCTTTAATAAAGTAAAATAATAAAATAAAAAAGGGACGATGAAAATAAATGAAATGTAACACACAGCATGTGAGATAATGTTTTAATACATATCTAAAAATGTCTTAAAATTCAATAGAAATAAAATAAAATCTTCTAAAACTTGACAAAACGAAACAACAAAAATTACAGACTGGAAAAGCCTGGCTGACTGGAGTGATGTCCTGTCTCAAGAAGGAACAAACAAACACACAAACAAGCAAAGGAATCTGAAAGCAGAGAATCAAACAGATATTTGTACACCGTTCTTCCTTCTTCCTACTAGCACTCTTCATAGTCGGAAAAGTCTAAAAGAACCCAAATGTGTCACGAATTACTTCATCAGTTTTTTAGGATCTGAAATACTGCCTCAATTTTCAGTTACTCATTGTGGGGTGGACCTGCAGTTACCACATTTGGTCCAAAATTTTATGTTGATGAAGGTAGACCTGTCCTGCATTTTCAGAGGGACAGAATTCTGCTGTTTCTCCAAGTTCTTTGGCTTACCAGGAATGAAGATCCGGGAAGAATGTATGTGTGTGTGTGTGTATGTATGTATGTATGTATGTACATAAGTATTTCCTGTTTTTAAATTTAAAAAATACGGGATACATGTGCAGAACGTACAGGTTTGTTATATAGGTATCCTCTGCCATGGTGGTTTGTTGCACCTATTGACTCATCCTTTAAGTTCTCTTCCTTCACCCCCAGTCCCTAGCGGGCCGTGTTGTGTCGTTCCCCTCACTGTGTCCTTGTTTTCTCAATGTTCAACTTTCACTTATTAGTGAGAACATGCGGTGTTTGATTTTTTTGTTACTGTGTTAGTTTGCTCAGTATGATGGCTTCATCCATGTGCCTGCAAAAGACATGATCTCATTCCTTTTTATGACTGCATAGTATTTTATGGTGTATATGTACTACATTTTCTTTATCCAGTCTAGCACTGAAGGGTATTTGGGTTGGTTTCATGTCTTTGCCATTGTATATAGTGCTGCAATAAACTTACATGTGCATGTGTCTTTATAGTGGAATGATTTATATTCCTTTGGGATATAGCCAGTAATGGGATTACTGGGTCAAAAGGTGGTTCTGGTTCTAGATCCTTGAGGAATCACCATACTGTCTTCCACAATGGTGAACTAATTTACAGTTTCCCCAACAGTGTAAAAGCGTTCCTCTTTCTTCTCAGCCTCACCAGCATCTATTGTTTCTTAACTTTTTAATAATCACCATCCTGATGGGTGTAAGATGGTATCTCATCGTAGTTTTGATTTTCACTTCTCTGATGATCAGTATTGTTGAGCTTTTAAAAAATAGATTTGTTGGTTAGATAAATGTCTTCTTTTGATAAGTTTCTGTTCATATCCTTTGCTCGCTTTTGATGGGGTTGTTTGTTTTTTTGCTTGTAAATATGTTTAAGTTCCTTGTCAATTTTTGTTATTAGACCTTTGTCAGATGGGTAGGTTGCAATAATTTTCTCCCATCCTGTAGGTTGATTGCTCATGCTGATGATAGTTTCTTTGCTGCGCAGAAGGTCTTTAGTTTAATTAGATCCGATTTGTCAATTTTGGCTTTTGTTGCAATTGCTTTTGACATTTTTGTCATGAAGTCTTTGTCCTTGCCTGTGTCCTGAATGGTATTGCCTAGGTTTTCTTCTAGGGTTTTTATGGTTTTGGATTTTACATTTAAGTCTTTAATCCATCTTGAGTTAATTATTGTATAAGGTGTAAGGAAGGAGTCCAGTTTTGGTGTTCTGTATATGGCAAGCCAGTTTTCCCAGCATCATTTACTGAATAGGAGATCCTTTCTCCCTTGCTTGTTTTTGTCAGGTTTGTCAAAGATCAGGTGTTCATAGATGTGTGGTGTTATTTCTGAGGTCTTTGTTCTGCTCCATTGCTCTATATGTCTGTTTTGGCAGCAGTAGCCTGCTGTTTTGGTACTGTAGCCTTCTAGTACAGTTTGTAGTTAGCGTAATGCCTCCAGCTTTGTTATTTTTGTTTATGATTGTCTTGGCTATATGGGGTATTCTTTGATTCCATATGACATTTAAAATAGTTCTTTCTAATTCTGTGAAAAATGTCAATGGTATTTTGATGAATCTCTAATGTTTGGGCAGTATGGCCATTTTCACAATATTGATTCTTCCTATTCATGAGGATGGAATGTTTTTCCATTCGTCTGTGTCCTCTCTTATTACCTTGAGCAGTGGTTTGCAGTTGTCCTTGAAGAGGTCCTTCACATCCCTTGTACTCCTAGTTGTATTCCTAGGTATTTTACTCTCTTTGTAGCGATTGTGAATGGGAGTTCATTCGTGATTTGGCTCTCTGCTTGACTATTGTTGGTGTAATGGAATGCTTGTGATTTTTGCACAATGATTTTGTATCTTGAGACATTGGCGAAGTTGCTTATCAGTTCAAGAAGTTTTTCAGTTGAGATGATGGGGTTTTCTCAATATGAAGTCATGTCATTGGCAAACAGAGACAAGTTGACGTTCTCTGTTCCTATTTGAATACCTTTATTTCTTTCTATTGCCTGATTGCCCTGGCTAGAACTTCCAATACTATGTTGAATAGAAGTTGTTACAGAGGGCTTCCTTGTCTTGTACCAGTTTTCAAATGGAATGCTTTCAGCTTTTGCCTATTCTTTATGATATTGGCTGTATGAAATAGCTCTTATTATATTAAGATATGTTCCATCAATACCTAGTTTATTGAGAGTTTTTAACAGGAAGGGATGTTGAATTTTATCAGAAGCATTTTTGCATCTATCAAAATAATTTTCTGGTGTTTGCCTTTGGTTCTGTTTATGTGCTCAATTACATTTATTGATTTGTGTGTGTTGAACCAGCCTTTCATCCCAAAGATGCAGCCCACTTGATCGTGGTGGATAAGCTTTTTGATGTGCTGCTGGATTCAGTTTGCCAGTATTTTATTGAGAATTTTTGCATCGATGTTCATCAGGGATAATGGCCTGAATTGAGCAGGTGTGTGGTGTGTGGTGTGTGTGTTTTACCTTGGTTTGCCAGTAGGTTGATGTGTGAGTGTGTGTGGTTTGTGTGTGGTGTGTGTGTGTTGTGTGTGTGTGTGTGTGAATGTGTCATAGAGAGCCAAATTAGGGCAGAGGAGGCTCCCC
Source organism: Trachypithecus francoisi (assembly GCF_009764315.1). Lineage (NCBI taxonomy): Eukaryota > Metazoa > Chordata > Mammalia > Primates > Cercopithecidae > Trachypithecus > Trachypithecus francoisi. Next base: position 3,183 of record NW_022681343.1, on the reverse strand, counting down.
GGCCTGCCATGACACTGAATGTTCTGAATTCAAGATGTCTCATGAACTGTGTCAGTTGGCCTTCAGCCAGGAGGTGGTGCTTGCAAAAGGCTGCCAGCTCTGGTGGTAGTGGTGAGATTTGGACTTGCCTTATGTTACCCATGGGAGGTACTCTGGTGTCTCAGGGAACGGGTAGAGCCAAAGGGCTTCTAAAAGTTTCTTCTGTTATTTGTGTTAATCTACCAGGGTAGGTGGTTGAGCAAAACCAGGTGGGAACAAGGTCAGGTAAAGTGATGCTCTGGCTCTCTACGTGTAGGACAAGCAGTGGCTCCAGTGGGAATTGGAAGGCAGTTCTTGGGCCACTGGGGTAATTTTCCAGAGAGAAGTGAAGCTGCCTCTCCCCCTGTACAAGGAAAGTCCATATGAAGAATGGGGAGTAGCAGCTTGGCAGTAAGCCCCATCCAGCTCCCACACCCCTGGCAAGGCAAGTGTCACATCGACAGTGTTCCACTGGGAGTAGCTAGCTAAGTTTCAAGAAATCTGAACTCAGAGCTCAAAACTGACCCACACCATAAGCCTCTCCTATTGAGACAGTAACTGCAGCCTTCAGGCCACTCCCCTCCTGATCCACCTGCAGAGCAGGGGCTTCCAGCTCCTGTGCTTGCTGCTGCATCACACGTCCCACTCACCTCTCAATTCTGGCCTGGGGAGTTTGTCCCCACACACGATTCTATCAAACATTTCAGTTGGGAGGTTCTCTCAACCTGTGACCAGCATTTGAGTTAGCGGGCAGACTTCTGGGAGGTCCTCTCTGAGGTAGAATCAGAAATGGCTTCCCTCCATCCTGCCAGAAACTGGGAACGTGCTGGAGACTCAAAGCACATCCCAATGCCACTCCTCATATACTCGCCACTCTTCACTAAATCAACTCCAGCCCTGAGGAGGATTAAGGCCTTCCCCCATGGCCTAGATTGATAGGTTTCCCAATGGAAGTGTATATATTAGAGTCAGTCTATCTCCCTCTCACACCCTGGAAACTCAAAATTTTCTGCCTAGCTTATGGTGTAAGCTGCATCCTGCTGCTTCTTTCAAATGGTCTGTGGCTTATTTCAATTTTCCCGTTAAATTCCTGTGTTGCTTCTTGAAAGAAAGTTCAGTGCGAATCTCTGCACACCATTTTGTCTTTCCAAGTGCAAGAGGCAGGCTAACAATGCCTTCAATCCACCCTCTTGGAAAACAAAAATAACAGTTTTCTCATTTTTAAAGGTTTTGTTAAGATCTGTTAATGACTCACAAAGAAATAGTATTGGGTATATTTGAAATTAGTATTTATTCATTTGTGTTGATAAGGGAAAATACAAGATAGTTATCAAGAAGGTAGTACTTAATATGTATATTTTAATATTCTTAGATGCAAATAACTTCACTTTTGATGTATTTTTATTTTATGTCAGTTTCATTTCAACTTAGGTTTAAGGGGTTCTTGATAATCTGACATGGTAAGTGGTGTTGGAATTGGCATTAAAATCCACCATGCTCTACAACACTTCATCCTTCTTCGGCAGGCACCAATTTGATCTTCTACTACTTTGCAGACATCTCTTCTGCAAACACCAGATAAATTGAGACAATGACCTTCAGCAGCACCCAAACCACGTCTTACTGCAGGAAAGAAGATCCAGTGAGATAGTCAGTCCACAAATGGAATGTAAATCCATAAACACTCTTACGTTACAGAATAAATTATGTATGAGCATTTTTATGTGGGAGCTTTTGAAATGGTTGCTGCTCATATGTCAGAGACACATGCAGATTAAGAAAGGTAGTAGTTCCAATCCTGGTTTGGCACAACAGTCACGGTATTTTTGGTGGGGGAAAAGGGATATGGGAGGGGATGGTACATCTTCGTCTTTTCCTCTGGGTTTTCTCTCAGAAATGGCTGTTGCTTACCCCTGCGGCAAAAATGCCAGTGTCTTCTGCCAGAGTGGGTTACTGAGGGCCATGGTGGTTCCACCTTGTGGCTGATACTGATAGTCCCTTTCTGCTTTTTTTGTTCCTAGCCAAAAAGGATGTTTCTGCTGTCTCAGGTATGCTGATTTCAGCAGTTGTTTTTTCTATATGGCTATTCGTTTGGTGTTTTTTTTTTTTTTCTTTTCATTCTTTTTTTTTTTTTTTTTTTTTTTTTGAGGCGGAGTCTCACTCTGTGGCCCAGGCTGGAGTGCAGTGGCCGGATCTCAGCTCACTGCAAGCTCCGCCTCCCGGGTTTACGCCATTCTCCTGCCTCAGCCTCCCCAGTAGCTGGGACTACAGGCGCCCGCCATCTCGCCCGGCTAGTTTTTGTATTTTTAGTAGAGACGGGGTTTCACCGTGTTAGCCAGGATGGTCTCGATCTCCTGACCTCGTGATCCGCCCGTCTCGGCCTCCCAAAGTGCTGGGATTACAGGCTTGAGCCACCGCGCCCGGCCTCTTTTCATTCTTTCGCTCTTTTTTTTTTTTTTTGGCTTCACTGTGTTGCCGTCGTTTCTTAAGTGGTCTCTTGAACCCTCCCAGGGCTATTTTGGCTTGTACATAGCTATCTGTATATTTTTTCTTGGGGGAAGTGTAGAGTTAAAGGTTGGTATATCCTGCTCTTGCTCCCCCAAGTGATTTTATTCCTCCAAGCTAATATTTCAGGCTTTCAATGTATTCGTGCTTTCATCTGTTCAAACATAAGTAGAAATTACTTTTTCTCTCCACATTTACATTTGCTCTATCTACTTTAATTGCTAGTAGTGTCTTAGTCATAGGATAGATTAGTTAGAAAAAGTATATTTTTGACATTATAAATGATCCTTTCAATTTGTGTCTAAAAGTGGAAAATATTAGAGAACTTAACATTTATTGTTGTGTCCAGACCAGTATTTCCTCCAGATGACCTTTATTACAACAAAGATAATTTAATGAAGATCTCTCTAATGGTAAAGCTGGTGGCTTTGTGCTATTATAATATCCTTAAAATAAAGTGACAGTCTGGTGGAAAGACCAACTAAAGCAAGGGTTAGGAAAAAAAGAGTTATTACCTTCATTTTGGTCTCACTCTGCATTAAGAGTTTTCGTTGTGTCAAAGATTTATTATTCATTAAGTAACCTAATGTTCATTTAATAATAAATGGACCCTATTAAATATGATTTTTAAAATGATAATCACATTACTTTTATTCACAT
>NW_022681342.1:0-7639 GCF_009764315.1 Trachypithecus francoisi | reverse complement strand
TAGGCCCCAGGTGGATGCCAGGGCCCCATGGGTTTGTTCATCACGGCCCAGGAAGTCACTGGACTCCAGGTGGACATCAGTCCTCAGGTTGATACACACAAGGTGGCCATGAGGCTCCAGCTGAATATGAGGCTCTCGGTTAATACCAGGCCTCAGGTGGTTCTCAGGAGCCATGTGGACATCAGTCACCGGGAGGTTACCTAGCCCCAAAGTGGACATCAGGTCCCCAATGGACACCCAGGCCATAGGTAAATACTTAGGTCCCAAGCTGACACCAGGCCCTGTGTAAACACTCAGGTTCCAGGTGGACATTAGTCCTTAGGTAGAAACTGGACTCCAGGTGGACATCAGGCGCCTGGTTGACACCCAGGTCCCCGGCGAACACCAGGCAAAGGTCCTGGCTGAACTTCAGGCCCTGGCTGAACATAATGTTCCAGGCAAATGTCCCAGCCCCATGAGAACACCAGGTCTTAGATGGACATCAGGCCACATGTGGATGCCCAGGTCCCAGTGGATATCAGGCCTCAGGTGAACACCAGGCCCTAGGTAGACATGACGTGCCAGATGTACACTCAGGCCTTGTATTCGGCTGTTCTCACACTGCTAATAAAGACATACCTGAGACTGGGTAATTTATATTTTAAAAGAGGCTTAATTGACTCACAGTTCCACATGGCTGAGAAGGCTTCACAGTCACAGCTGAAAGCAAATGAGTCAGAGTCATGTCTTACATGGCAGCAGGCAAAAGAGCTTGTGCAGGGGAACTCCACTTTATAAAAACCATCAGCTCTCATGAGACTTACTCACTACTACAAGAACAGCATGAGAAAGACCTGCCTCTACGATTCAATTACCTCCCACTGGGACCCTCCCATGTCACAGGGAAATTATAGGAGCTAAAGTTTAACGCGAGAACTGGGTGGCGACACAGCCAAATCATACCGTTCATCCCCTGGCCCCTCCCAAATCTCATGTCCTTACATTTCATAACAAATCATGCCTCTCCACATTTTCCCAAAGTCTTAACTCATTTCAGCATTAACTCAAAAGTCCAAGTCCATAGTCTAAAATAAGGCAGGTCTTTCCACCGATGACCCTGTGAAATCAAAAGCCCAAAAGCAACGGCAGCAAAAGCCAAAATGGACAAATGGGATCTCATTAAACCAAAGAGCTTTTGCACAGCAAAAGAAACTACCATCAGAGTGAACAGGCAACCTACAGAATGGGAGAAAATTTTTGCAACCTACTCATCTGACAAAGGGCTAATATCCAGAATCTACAAAGAACTCAAACAAATACACAAGAAAAAAACAAACAACCCCATCAAAAAGTGGGGAAAGGATATGAACAGACATTTCTCAAAAGAAGACATCCATACAGCCAACAGACACGTGAAAAAATGCTCATCATCACTCGCCATCAGAGAAATGCAAATCAAAACCACAATGAGATACCATCTCACACCAGTCAGAATGGCAATCATTAAGAAGTCAGGGTCCAGAATCCTATCTGAAGCGGAGTCCTGAGACCCCAGGAGGCGCTCTGAAGCTCCCCCTGCCCCGGACGAAATCGGCTCCAACCAAAGCAGTTTTGGAGAGGAAAACAATCATGACAGGGATCTCCAGGAAGTGTCTCCCCGATGGACTGGGAGCGGACACATGACCCAGGCACAGACGCGGAGGGAGGCTCACCAAAGAGAGGCCGACATGCAAGAAATCGCTTTTTGGCAAAAAGGCGTTTTTCTCCAAACACACACACACACGTACACACACACACACACACACACACACACCCCAACCGAAAGAGAGAGGGCAAAGAACTGACAGAGAGTCAGAGACAGAGAGAGAATCGAAAATGGGACACACACAAACACATAGACACACAGAGAGTCATAGAGCAGTGGCACAGAAACAAACAGCCCCAGGCAGCCGCTGAGGCTACGGGGTTCGGCTCTGGACCCAGAACGACCCTCGATTGAGAGATCAGCCCACGGGTCTGCAGGCCGACCCGTCCTCGAGATCACGGCGGCGGGGGGTGGGGGGGGCAAGGCTTCTGGGGAGACTCACCCGAACAGCGTCCGGGCGGGCCTGAGGCTGGGATGCGGCGCTGCTTCCTCCCCGACCCCTCGCCTGTGCTTTCGACATCCTGGTCAGCCCTTTGCCAGGACTCCTGGCATCCGGAGACAGTCCTGTCGACCCCGCGGAGAGGTCAGGCTGGAGCCTCGGAGCCTCGCCCCCCAAGCACTGCCACGGAGGGCTCCCGTTTGCCAGGCCTCAGGTCGTGGTTCCTATGACAACCGTGGGAACCACTGTGACGCGAGCACCCGCTCGCCGCGAGCACCCGCTCGCCGCGAGCACCCGCTCGCCGCGAGCACCCGCTCGCCACTCGCGCATGCGCATTGGCTTCTCAGCCCCGCGCTCCGCTGCCAGCAGTCAGGCTGCGTCCCCTTTAAAGGATGGCGGCCGCTCGGCACCAGGGGCTCTCCCGCTGCAGCCTTGGCAGCGGCTGCATCCGGGGTCCTGTTGAGGGCCGCGTGGGAGAGGCGGCCGCGGGCAGCGTCCCACGATCCAACGGCAACCCCCAGGAGTCCCGACTTCAGAATAGCCTGGAGCCGATTTCCACCAGGGGAGGGGGAGCTTCCGTGCGCCTGCTGAGGTCATCTCATGACCCCCCGTCCGATCCGATTCTGGACCCCTACGGGGGAGAATGGATTGGCTGAGCACATCACATCGACTGAGGCAGGCAGGGCCTGGCTGCAGCCCACAATCATCCCATGGGCCTCAAGGCGTGGAGTCAGCGGAAAGTTCACTGAGCCCTGAGCCCTCTGCCTCCCTCCTTTCAAAGAGCGGTGACCTGCCGTGCTTCTCAAGGGCCTGGGGCTCCTTCAAGCTGATCCCGCTTTCCAGGACACCTGTCAACAGGTCCAGGGCGAATCCGAGGTGGAGCCAATGCGTGGCACTGGCCTACCCTGGAACAGATGGTGTAAGCGTGTGTCCCTGCGGGCACACGGGCCGACTGCCAGAGAAACAACGGTGTCCTGGCATGTGCCCGGTGGAAGGGGGGCACAGGTGACCTTTCCATGAATGCCAGGGAAAATCCAAGAAGGTCTGGGATGTCACAGCCGGCCAAAAGTCTCAGCGGGTCAGTCCACCCAGGAGCAGAGGGGGTCTCATTCTCAGGAATGAGACTGGGTGTGCAGAGGAAATGCCACAGCACCTCTTCCAGAAGACAAGGACCTGTCTTTCAAAGGAGGAGGGAGGCAGAGGGCTCAGAAGCGTCAGTGAACTTTCAGTGGACAGCACGCCTTCAGGCCTGTGGGATGATTGTGGGCTGTAGCGAGACCCTGCCTGCCTCAGTCCATGTGCTCAGTCCATCCATTCTCCCCCGTAAGGGTCCAGAATCGTTTTTTTTTTTTTTATTATACTTTATGTTCTAGGGTATAAGCAGTTTTGGAGAGGAAAACAATCATGACAGGGATATCCAGGAAGTGTCTCCCCGATGGACTGGGAGCGGACACATGACCCAGGCACAGACGCGGAGGGAGGCTCACCAAAGGGAGGCCGACATGCAAGAAATCGCTTTTTAGCAAAAAGGCGTTTTTCTCCAAACACACACACACACGCGGGCACACACACACACGCGCACACACACACACACACACACCCCAACCGAAAGAGAGAGCGCAAAGAACTGACAGAGAGTCAGAGACAGAGAAAGAATCGAAAATGGGACCCACACAAACACAGAGACACACAGAGAGTCATAGAGCAGTGGCACAGAAACAACAGCCCCAGGCAGCCGCTGAGGCTACGGGGTTCGGCTCTGGACCCAGACGACCCTCGATTGAGAGATCAGCCCACGGGTCTGCAGGCCGACCCGTCGTCGAGATCACGGCGGCGGGGTGGGGGGGGCAAGGCTTCTGGGAGACTCACCCGAAAGCGTCCGGGCGCGGCCTGAGGCTGGGATGCGGCGCTGCTTCCCCCCCGACCCCCCGCCTGTGCTTTCGACATCCTGGTCAGCCCTTTGCCAGGACTCCTGGCATCCGGAGACAGTCCTGTCGACCCCGCGGAGAGGTCAGGCTGGAGCCTCGGAGCCCCGCCCCCCAAGCACTGCCACGGAGGGCTCCGGTTTGCCAGGCCTCAGGTCGTGGTTCCTATGACAACCGTGGAACCACTGTGACGCGAACATCCGCTGGCCACTCGCGCATGCGCATTGGCTTCTCAGCCCCGCGCTCCGCTGCCAGCAGTCAGGCTGCGTCCCCTTTAAAGGATGGCGGCCGCTCGGCACCAGGGGCTCTCCCGCTGAGGCCTTGGCAGCGGCTGCATCCGGGGTCCTGTTGAGGGCGGCGTGAGAGAGGCGGCCGCGGGCAGCGTCCCACGATCCAACGGCAACCCCCAGGAGTCCCGACTTCAGAATAGCCTGGAGCCGACTTCCACCAGGGAAGGGGGAGCTTCCCTGCGCCTGCAGAGGTCATCTCATGACACCCCGTCCGATCCGATTCTGGACCCCTACGGGGGAGAATGGATTGGCTGAGCACATCACATCGACTGAGGCAGGCAGGGCCTGGCTGCAGCCCACAATGATCCCATGGGCCTCAAGGCGTGGAGTCAGCGGAAAGTTCACTGAGCCCTGAGCCCTCTGCCTCCCTCCTTTCAAAGAGCGGTGACCTGCCGTGCTTCTCAAGGGCCTGGGGCTCCTTCAAGCTGATCCCGCTTTCCAGGACACCTGTCAACAGGTCCAGGGGCGAATCCGAGGTGGAGCCAATGCGTGGCACTGGCCTACCCTGGAACAGATGGTGTAAGCGTGTGTCCCTGCGGGCACACGGGCCGACTGCCAGAGAACAACGGTGTCCTGGCATGTGCCCGGTGGAAGGGGGGCACAGGTGACCTTTCCATGAATGCCAGGGAAAATCCAAGAACGTCTGGGATCACAGCGGCCAAAAGTCTCAGCGGGTCAGTCCACCCAGGAGCAGAGGGGGTCTCATTCTCAGGAACGAGACTGGGTGTGCAGAGGAAATGCCACAGCACCTCTTCCAGAAGACAAGGACCTGTCTTTCAAAGGAGGAGGGAGGCAGAGGGCTCAGAAGCGTCAGTGAACTTTCAGTGGACAGCACGCCTTCAGGCCTGTGGGATGATTGTGGGCTGTAGCGAGACCCTGCCTGCCTCAGTCGATGTGCTCAGCCCATCCATTCTCCCCCGTAAGGGTCCAGAATCTTTTTTTTTTTTTTCATTTTTTTTTTTTATACTTTATGTTCTAGGGTACATGTGCATAACGTGCAGGTTTGTTACATATGTATACTTATGCCATGTTGGTGTGCTGCACCCATCAACTCGTCAGCACCCATCAATTCATCATTTATATCATGTATAACTCCCAGTGCAATCCCTCCCTCCTCCCCCCTCCCCATGATAGGCCCCAGTGTGTGATGTTCCCCTTCCCCAGTCCAAGTGATCTCATTGTTCAGTTCCCACCTGTGAGTGAGAACATGCGGTGTTTGGTTTTCTCTTCTTGTGATAGTTTGCTAAGAATGATGGTTTCCAACTGCATCCATGTCCCTACAAAGGACGCAAACTCATCCTTTTTGATGGCTGCATAGTATTCCATGGTGTATATATGCCACATTTTCTTCATCCAGTCTGTCACAGATGGACATTTGGGTTGATTCCAAGTCTTTGCTATTGTAAATAGTGCCGCAAGAAACATACGTGTGCATGTGTCTTTGTAGTAGAGTAATTTATAATCCTTTGGGTATATACCCAGTAGTGGGATGGCTGGGTCATATGGTACATCTAGTTCTAGATCCTTGAGGAATCGCCATCTCTTTCCATAATGGTTGAACTAGTTTACAATCCCACCAACAGTGTAAAAGTGTTCCTATTTCTCCACATCGTCTCCAACACCTGTTGTTTCTGACCTCTTCATGATTGCCATTCTGACTGGTGTGAGATGGCTGAAACTGGATCCTTTCCTTACCCTTATACGAAGATTACTTCAAGATGGATTAGAGACTTAAATGTTAGACCTAATACCATAAAAACCCTGAAGAAAATCTAGGTAGTACCATTCAGGACATAGGCATGGGCAAGGACTTCATGTCGAAACCACCAAAAGCAACGGCAGCAAAAGCCAAAATGGACAAATGGGATCTCATTAAACTACAGAGCTTTTGCACAGCAAAAGAAACTACCATCAGAGTGAACAGGCAACCTACAGAATGGGAGAAAATTTTTGCAACCTACTCATCTGACAAAGGGCTAATATCCAGAATCTACAAAGAACTCAAACAAATATACAAGAAAAAAACAAACAACCCCATCAAAAAGTGGGCAAAGGATATGAACAGACATTTCTCAAAGGAAGACATCCATACAGCCAACAGACACGTGAAAATGATCATCATCACTCGCCATCAGAGAAATGCAAATCAAAACCACAATGAGATACCATCTCACACCAGTCAGAATGGCAATCATTAAGAAGTCAGGGTCCAGAATCTTATCTGAAGCGGAGTCCTGAGACCCCAGCAGGCGCCCTGAAGCTCCCCTCCCCGGACGAAATCGGCTCCAACCCAAGCAGTTTTGGAGAGGAAAACAATCATGACAGGGATCTCCAGGAAGTGTCTCCCCGATGGACTGGGAGCGGACACATGACCCAGGCACAGACGCGGAGGGAGGCTCACCAAAGAGAGGCCGACATGCAAGAAATCGCTTTTGGCAAACCGCCGTTTTTCTCCAAACACACACACACACGCGCACACACACACACACACACACGCACCCCAACCGAAAGAGAGAAGGCAAGGAACTGATAGAGAGTGAGAGACAGAGAGAGAATCGCTTGAGTGATCAGCCTACGGGTCTGCAGGCCGACCCGTCTAGGAGATCACGGCCCCGGGGGTGGGGGGTGGGGGGTGGGGGCAAGGCTTCTGGGGAGACTCACCCGAACAGCGTCCAGGCGGGCCTGAGGCTGGGATGCGGCGCTGCTTCCCCCCCCCAGCATCTGCCGCCTGTGCTTTCAAGATCCTGGTCAACCCTTTACCAGGACTCCTGGCATCCGGAGACAGTCCTGTCGACCCCGCGGAGAGGTCAGGCTGGAGCCTCGGAGCCCCGCCACTGAAGCACTGCCACGGAGGCCTCCTTTTTGCCAGGCCTCAGGGCGTGGTTCCTATGACAACCGTCGGAACCACTGTGAAGCCAGTACCCGCTCGCCACTCGCGCATGCGCATAGGCTTCACAGCCCCGCGCTCCGCTGCCAGCAGTCAGGCTGCGTCCCCTTTAAAGATTGGCGGCCGCTGGGCGCCAGGGGCTCTTCCGCTGCAGCCTTGGCAGCGGCTGCATCCGCGGTCCTGTTGGGGGTCGCGTGCGAGAGGCGGCCGCGAGCAGCGTCCCACGATCCAACGGCAACCCCCAGGAGTCCCGACTTCAGAATATCCTGGAGCCGATTTCCCCCAGAGGAAGGGGAGCTGCCGTGCGCCTGCTGAGGTCATCTCATGACCCCCCGTCGGATCCGATTCTGGACCCCTAAGGGGGAGAATGGATTGGCTGAGCACATCACATCGACTGAGGCAGGCAGGGCCTGGCTGCATCCCACAATGATCCCATGGGTGAAGGGGTGGCCTGCCCTCCACACCTGTGGGTAC
>NW_022681341.1:0-2500 GCF_009764315.1 Trachypithecus francoisi | reverse complement strand
TTAGGGTTAGGGTTAGGGCTAGGGTTAGGGTTAGGGTTAGTGCTAGGGTTAGGGTTAGGGTTAGGGTTAGGGTTAGGGTTCGGGTTAGGGTTAGGGTTAGGGTTAGGGTTAGGGTTAGGGTTAGTGTTCCAGCTCGGCCCCGCCCACCGCCCGCGCAACAGCCACGCCCCCAGTCCCGCCCCCTGCCGCCTGCCGGCCACGCCCCCCGGCCGGCGGGGGCCCCCGGCCGCCGGCCCATGTGTCTTACCCGCGAAGCGGTCTCCCGGCGGCCGCTAGGCCCGCGCCCAGGCGATTTTTGCCCCCGGGGGCCGCCAGGACACGCCCCCCGGCGCCATAGGGTTAGGGTTAGGGTTAGGGTTAGGGTTAGGGTCAGGGTCAGGGTCAGGGGTTAGGGTTAGTGTTAGGGTTAGGGTTAGGGTTAGGGTTAGTGTTCCTCTTCGGCCCCGCCCATCGCCCGCGCAACAGCCACGCCCCCAGTCCCGCCCCCTGCCGCCTGCCGGCCACGCCCCCCGGCCGGCGGGGGCACCCGGCCGCCGGCCCATGTGTCTTACCCGCGAAGCGGTCTCCCGGCGGCCGCTAGGCCCGCGCCCAGCGCGATTTTTGCCCCCGGGGGCCGCCGGGACACGCCCCCCGGCGCCATAGGGTTAGGGTTAGGGTTAGGGTTAGTGTTAGGGTTAGGGTTAGGGTTAGGGTTAGGGTTAGTGTTCCAGCACGGCCCGCCACCGCCCGCGCATCAGCCACGACCCCGTCCCGCCCCTGCCGCCTGCCGGCCACGCCCCCCGGCCGGCGGGGGCCCGGCGCCGGCCCATGTGTCTCACCCGCGAAGCGGTCTCCCGGCGGCCGCTAGGCCCGCGCCCAGCGCGATTTTTGCCCCCGGGGGCCTCCAGGACACGCCCCCGGCGCCATAGGGTTTTAGGTTAGGGTTAGGGTAGTGTTAGGGTAGGGTTAGGGTTAGGGTTAGGTTAGTGTTCCAGCTCGGCCCCGCCCACCGCCCGCGCATCAGCCACGCCCCCGTCCGCCCCCTGCCGCCTGCCGGCACCGCCCCGGCGGCGGGGGCCCCCGGCCGCCGACCCATGTGTCTTACCCGCGAAGCGGTGTCCCGGCGGCCGCTAGGCCCGCGCCCAGCGCGATTTTTGCCCCCAGGGGCCGCCAGGACACGCCCCCCGGCGCCATAGGGTTAGGGTTAGGGTTAGGGTTAGGGTCAGGGTCAGGGTCAGGGTCAGGGGTTAGGGTTAGTGTTAGGGTTAGGGTTAGGGTTAGGGTTAGTGTTCCTCTTCGGCCCCGCCCACCGCCCGTGCATCAGCCACGCCCCCAGTCCCGCCCCCTGCCGCCTGCCGGCCACGCCCCCCGGCCGGCGGGGGCCCCCGGCCGCCGGCCATGTGTCTACCGCGAAGCGGTCTCCCGGCGGCCGCTAGGCCCGCGCCCAGCGCGATTTTTGCCCCCGGGGGCCGCCAGGACACGCCCCCCGGCGCCATAGGGTTAGGGTTAGGGTTAGGGTTAGGGTTAGGGTTAGGGTCAGGGTCAGGGTCAGGGGTTAGGGTTAGTGTTAGGGTTAGGGTTAGGGTTAGGGTTAGTGTTCCTCTTCGGCCCCGCCCATCGCCCGCGCAACAGCCACGCCCCAAGTCCGCCCCCTGCCGCCTCCGGCCCGCCCCCGGGCGGCGGGGGCACCCGGCCGCCAGCCCATGTGTCTTACCCGCGAAGCGGTCTCCCGGCGGCCGCTAGGCCCGCGCCCAGCGCGATTTTTGCCCCCGGGGGCCGCCGGGACACGCCCCCCGGCGCCATAGGGTTAGGGTTAGGGTTAGGGTTAGTGTTAGGGTTAGGGTGAGGGTGAGGGTGTGGGTGAGGGTGAGGGTTAGGGTTAGGGTTAGGGATAGGGTTAGGGTTAGTGTTCCTCTTCGGCCCCGCCCACCGCCCGTGCATCAGCCACGCCCCCAGTCCCGCCCCCTGCCGCCTGCCGGCCACGCCCCCCGGCCGGCGGGGGCCCCCGGCCGCCGGCCCATGTGTCTTACCCGCGAAGTGGTCTCCCGGCGGCCGCTAGGCCCGCGCCCAGCGCGATTTTTGCCCCCGGGGGCCGCCAGGACACGCCCCCCGGCGCCATAGGGTTAGGGTTAGGGTTAGGGTTAGGGTCAGGGTCAGGGTCAGGGTCAGGGGTTAGGGTTAGTGTTAGGGTTAGGGTTAGGGTTAGGGTTAGTGTTCCTCTTCGGCCCCGCCCATCGCCCGCGCAACAGCCACGCCCCCAGTCCCGCCCCCTGCCGCCTGCCGGCCACGCCCCCCGGCCGGCGGGGGCCCCCGGCCGCCGGCCCATGTGTCTTACCCGCGAAGCGGTGTCCCGGCGGCCGCTAGGCCCGCGCCCAGCGCGATTTTTGCCCCCAGGGGCCGCCGGGACACGCCCCCCGGCGCCATAGGGTTAGGGTTAGGGTTAGGGTTAGGGTTAGGGTTAGGGTTCCAGCTCGGCCCCGCCCACCGCCCGCGCATCAGCCACGCCCCCAGTCCCGCCCCC
>NW_022681340.1:0-7787 GCF_009764315.1 Trachypithecus francoisi | reverse complement strand
TTGATTCCATATGGACTTTAAAGCAGTTTTTTTTTCCAATTCTGTGAAGAAAGTTGGTAGCTTGATGGGGATGGCATTGAATCTATAAATAACCTTGGGCAGTATGGCCATTTTCACGATATTGATTCTTCCTATCCATGAGCATGGTATGTTCTTCCATTTGTTTGTGTCCTCTTTGATTTCACTGAGCAGTGGTTTGTAGTTCTCCTTGAAGAGGTCCTTGAATTCCCTTGTAAGTTGGATTCCTCGGTATTTTATTCTCTTTGAAGCAATTGTGAATGGAAGTTCATTCATGATTTGGCTCTCTGCTTGTCTTTTACTGGTATATAGGAATGCTTGTGATTTTTGCACATTACTTTTGTATTCTGAGACTTTGCTGCAGTTGCTTATCAGCTTAAGGAGCTTTTGGGCTGAGACCATGGGGTTTTCTAAATATACAATCATGTCATCTGCAAACAGGGACAATTTGACTTCCTCTTTTCCTAATTGAGTACCCTTGATTTCTTTCTCTTGCCTGATTGCCCTAGCCAGAACTTCCAAAACTATGTTGAATAGGAGTGGTGAGAGAAGGCATACCTGTCTTGCGCCAGTTTTCAAAGGGAATTTTTCCAGTTTTGCCCATTCAGTATGATATTAGCTGTGGGTTTGTCATAAATAGCTCTTATTATTTGGAGGTACGTTCCATCAATACCGAATTTATTGAGAGTTTTTAGCAAGAAGGGCTGTTGAATTTTGTCAAAAGCCTTTTCTGCATCTATTGAGATAATCATGTGGTTCTTGTCTTTGGTTCTGTTTATATGCTGGATTACGTTTATTGATTTGCGAATGTTGAACCAGCCTTGCATCCCAGGGATGAAGCCCACTTGATCATGGTGGATAAGCTTTTTGATGTGCTGCTGAATCCGGTTTGCCAGTATTTTATTGAGAATTTTTGCATCGAAGTTCATCGGGGATATTGGTCTAAAATTCTCTTTTTTTGTTGTGTCTCTGCCAGGCTTTGGTATTAGGATGATGGTTGGCCTCATAAAATGAGTTAGAGAGGATTCCCTCTTTTTCTATTGATTGGAATAATTTTAGAAGGAATGGTACCAGTTCCTCCTTGTACCTCTGGTAGAATTCAGCTGTGAATCCATCTGGTCTTGGACTTTTTTTCGTGGGTAGGCTATTAATTATTGCCTCAATTTCAGAGCCTACTATTGGTCTATTCAGGGATTCAACTTCTTCCTGATTTAGTCTTGGGAGAGTGTAAGTGTCCAGGAAATTATCCATTTCTTCTAGGTTTTCTAGTTGATTTGCATAGAGGTGTTGATAGTATTCTCTGATGGTAGCTTGTATTTCCGTGGGATGGGTGATGATATCCCCTTTATCATTTTTTATTGCATCTATTTGATTCTTCTCTCTTTTCTTCTTTATTAGTCTTGCTAGCGGTCTGTCAATTTTGTTGATCTTTTCAAAAAACCAACTCCTGGATTCATTGATTTTTTGGAGGGTTTTTTGTGTCTCTATCTCCTTCAGTTCTGCTCTGATCTTAGTTATTTCTTGCCTTCTGCTAGCTTTTGAATGTGTTTGCTCTTGCCTCTCTAGTTCTTTTAATTGTGATGTTAGAGTGTCAATTTTAGATCTTTCCTGCTTTCTCTTGTGGGCATTTAGTGCTATAAATTTCCCTCTACACATTGCTTTAAATGTTTCCCAGACATTCTGGTATGTTGTATCTTTGTTCTCGTTGGTTTCAAAGAACATCTTTATTTCTGCTTTCATTTCGTTATGTACCCAGTAGTCATTCAGGAGCAGGTTGTTCAGTTTCCATGTAGTTGAGCGGTTTGGATTGAGTTTCTTAGTCCTGGGTTCTAGTTTGATTGCACTGTGGTCTGAGAGACAGTTTGTTATAATTTCTGCTCTTTGACATTTGCTGAGGAGTGCTTTACTTCCGATTATGTGGTCAATTTTGGAATAAGTGCGATGTGGTGCTGAGAAGAATGTATATTCTGTTGATTTGGGGTGGAGAGTTCTATAGATGTCTATTAGGTCCGCTTGGTGCAGAGATGAGTTCAATTCCTGGATATCCTTGTTAACTTTCTGTCTCGTTGATCTGTCTAATGTTGACAGTGGGGTGTTGAATTCTCCCATTATTATTGTATGGGAGTCTAAGTCCCTTTGTAGGTCTCTAAGGACTTGCTTTATGAATCTGGGTGCTCCTGTATTGGGTGCATATATATTTAGGAGAGTTAGCTCTTCCTGTTGAATTGATCCCTTTACCATTATGTAATGGCCTTCTTTGTCTCTTTTGATCTTTGATGGTTTAAAGTCTGTTTTATCAGAGACTAGGATTGCAACCCCTGCTTTTTTTGTTCTCCATTTGCTTGGTAGATCTTCCTCCATCCCTTTATTTTGAGCCTATGTATGTCTCTGCATGTGAGATGGGTCTCCTGAATACAGCAGACTGATGGGTCTTGACTCTTTATGCAGTTTGCCAGTCTGTGTCTTTTAATTGGAGCATTTAGTCCATTTACATTGAAGGTTAATATTGTTATGTGTGAACTTGATCCTGCCATTATGATATTAACTGGTTATTTTGCTCGTTAGTTGATGCAGTTTCTTCCTAGCCTCAGTGGTCTTTACATTTTGGCATGTTTTTGCAATGGCTGGTACCGGTTGTTCCTTTCCAAGATTAGGGCTTCCTTCAGGGTCTCTTGTAAGGTGGGCCTGGTGGTGACAATATCTCTAAGCATTTGCTTATCTGTAAAGGATTTTATTTCTCCTTCACTGATGAAACTTAGTTTGGCTGGATATGAAATTCAGGGTTGAAAATTCTTTTCTTTAAGAACGTTGAATATTGGCCCCCACTCTCTTCTGGCTTGTAGAGTTTCTGCCGAGAGATCTGCTGTTAGTCTGATGGGCTTCCCTTTGTGGGTAACCGACCTTTCTCTCTGGCTCCCCTTAAGATTTTTTCCTTCATTTCAACTTTGGTGAATCTGGCAATTATGTGTCTTGGAGTTGCTCTTCTCGAGGAGTATCTCTGTGGTGTTCTCTGTATTTCCTGAATTTGAATGTTGGCCTGCTCTACTAGGTTGGGGAAGTTCTCCTGGATGATATCCTGAAGAGTGTTTTCCAACTTGGTTCCATTTTCCCCCTCACTTTCAGGCACCCCTATCAGATGTAGATTTGGTCTGTATACATAATCCCATACTTCTTGCAGGCTTTGTCCATTTCTTTATCTTCTTTTTTCTTTTGGTTTCTCTTCTCGCTTCATTTCATTCATTTGATCCTCAATCGCTGATACTCTTTCTTCCAGTTGATTGAGTCTGTTACTGAAGCTTGTGCATGTTTCACGTATTTCTCATGTCATGGTTTTCATCTCTGTCATTTCGTTTATGACCTTCTCTGCATTAATTAGTCTAGCTGTCAATTCTTCCACTCTTTTTTCAAGATTTTTAGTTTCTTTGTGCTGGGTACGTAACTCCTCCGTTAGCTCTGAGAAGTTTGATGGACTGAAGCCTTCTTCTCTCAACTCGTCAAAGTCATTCTCTGACCAGCTTCAATCCGTTGCTGGCGATGGGCTGCGCTCCTTTGCTGGGGGAGATGCACTCTTATTATTTGAATTTCCAGCTTTTCTGCCCTGCTTTTTCCCCATCTTTGTGTTTTTATCTGTCTCTGGTCTTTGATGATGGTGACGTACTGATGGGGTTTTGGTATAGGTGTCCTTCCTGTTTGATAGTTTTCCTTCTGACAGTCAGGACCCTCAGCTATAGGTCTGTTGGAGATTGCTTGAGGTTCACTCCAGACCCTGTTTGCTTGGGTATCAGCAGCAGAGGTTGCAGAAGATAGAATATTGCTGAACAGCGAGTGTACCTGTCTGATTCTTCCTTTGGAAGCTTCCTCTCAGGGGTGTACTCCACCCTGTGAGGTGTGGGGTGTCAGACTGCCCCTAGTGGGGGATGTCTCCCAGTTAGGCTACTCAGGGGTCAGGGACCCACTTGAGCAGGCAGTCTGTCCGTTCTTAGATCTCAGCCTCCGTGTTGGGAGATCCACTGCTCTCTTCAAAGCTGTCAGACAAAGTCGTTCGCGTCTGCTCAGGCCTCTGCTGCTTCCCCTGTTGTGCCCTGTCCCCAGAGGTGGAGTCTACAGAGACAGGCAGGTTTCCTTGAGCTGTTGTGAGCGCCACCCAGTTCGAGCTTCCCAGCGGCTTTGTTGACCTACTTAAGCCTCAGCAATGGTGGGCGCCCCTCCCCCAGCCTCCCTGCTGCCTTGCGGATAGATCGCCACAGACTGCTGTGTTAGCACTGAGGGAGGTTCCGTGGGCGTGGGACCCTCCCAGCCAGGTGTGGGATATAGTCTCCTGGTGTGCCAGTTGGCTTAAAGCGCAGTATTGGGGTGGGAGTTACCCGATTTTCCAGGTGTTGTATGTCTCAGTTCCCCTGGCTAGGAAAAGGGATTCCCTTCCCCCTTGCGCTTCTCAGGTGAGGCGATGCCTTGCCCTGCTTCGGCTCTCGCTGGTCAGGCTGCAGCAGCTGACCAGCACCGATTGTCCGGCACTCCCTAGTGAGATGACCCCAGTACCTCAGTTGAAAATGCAGAAATCACCGGTCTTCTGTGTCGCTCGCGCTGGGAGTTGGAGACTGGGGCTGTTCCTATTTGGCCATCTTGCTCGCCCTTGATTTGAATTTCTTATAGATATAGACCTTTGTTGGATTTTTATTTTGCAAATATTTTCTTACAATCTCCAGATGGCCTGTTTACACTGTTGGTAGTTTACTTGGCTGTGCAGAAGCTCTTTAATTTAATTAGATCCCCCTTGTTAATTTTTGTGTTAGTTGCAGTAGTTTTTGAAGACTTAGTTATTAATTGCTTTTCAAGGCTTATGTCCACAATGGTGTTTCCTATATTTTCTTCTAGGATTCTGGTAGTTTGAGGTCTCACATTTAAATCTTTAATCCATTTTTATTTCATTGTTGTGTATGGTGAAAGGTAGTCATCCAGTTTCATACTTTCGCATATGTTTAGCCTGCTATCCCAGAGTAATGTATTGGATAAGGAGTGTTTTCTGCATTGCTTTTTTTTGTTGTTGTGTTCAGATCAATGGCTAAAGCTCAGATGGCTAGAGATGTGCAGCTTTTTTTCTGGGTTCTTGATTCTGTTCTTTTAGTTTATGTGTCTGTTTTTGTACCAGCACTGTACTGTTTAGGTTACCATAAACTTATGGTATAGCTTGAAGTTGGGTAATGTGATGTCTCTGGCTTTCTTCCCTTTGCTTAGGATTCCTTTTGTCATTTAGGATTTTATAGTCCCATGTTAATTTTAGAATTTTTTTGTAATTCTATTAAAAATAACATTGATAGTTTGATAGAAATAGTGCTAAATTTGTAGATTGCTTTGGGCAGTGTGGCAATTTTCATGGTATCGGTTTTTCCAATTGATGAGCATGTAAAATTTTTCCATTTGTTTGTGTAATCTATGATGTCTTTTAGCAGCATTTTAGAGTTCTCCTTGCAGAGATCTTTCACCTCCTTGGTTAGGTGTATTTCTAGGTATTTTGCTTTTTTTATATGGATTTTGTATATGGGATTGCATTCTTGATTTTGTGTCCAGAGTTGGTTCCTGCCACTGGTTTGTGGTCTCGCTGACTTCAAGAATGAGGCTGTGGACCTCCATGGTGAGCGTTACAGCTCTTAAAGATGGCACGGATCCAAACTGTGAGCAGTAGCAAGGTTTATTGTGAAGAGAAAAGGACAAAGCTTCCACAGTGTGGAAGGGGACCCAAGCAGGTTGCCGCTGCTGGCTGGGGTGGCCAGTTTTTATTCCCTTATTGTCCCCTCCCATGTTCTGTTTCTGTCATATCAGAGTGCCCTTTTTTCAATCCTCCCCGCGATTGGCTACTTTTAGAATCATGCTGACTCGTGTGTTTTACACAGTGCTGATTGGTGTATTTTACAGAGTGCTGATTGGTGTGTTTTACAATCCTCTTGTAAGACAGGAATGTTTCCCAAGTCCCCACTCAACCCAGGAAGTCCAGCTGGCATCCCCTCTCAATCCATCCTCTAAACAGGACATCCCAATTGCTGTTGGGAACTGGACGAGACTGCTCTAGCTACTTCCTGCTGGATGGGGTGAAGCAGAGTCCCTGCAGTTGTATTGCCCTCCAGTGGGGAACTCTCTAGGCCAGTCAAAGGGCCAGTGGGTCAGTCCAGGGGTCCTTGGTAGATGTTGTGAGTTGAGCTCATTTGGGGTTCCATTTGTAAGACCATCTGTAGCTTGATGGCCTCAATCCTGAAGGAAACAATTTTAACAAGGAGATTAAAAATACAAGGCCCCAAGGGCGAGTAGTAGCAAGATGGCTGTCATGGACCTAGAAAGGGGAGAAGCCATGTCACCCAACTCCAGAGGTTGGTATAAGAGTTTGAAAGGCATTGCCAGATTTCAGAAGCCTTTTTCTGTAAACACCGTGTGGCATCTCGTACTATCCCTGACTGGTTAGTGTAAAAACAACACTCTTCCCCTAAGAAGGTGCAATGTCCTCCTTTCTCAGCAGTGAGGAGGTCTAGGCCTCGGGGGTTTTGGAGAGTCACTGCTGCCGAAGAGTCTATTTGGGATTGTAGAGTAAGAATCGATTTTGTAAACTGTCTGATAAATCCTTTAAGAGTGTGTGTTAGCAGGATAATGAAGTAGATAAACTGGCTATTCTGGTTACTGTAGCAGTGGTCATTCCTAACCCTATAAGTAGGGGTATTAGTTGTATGGCCCTACACTGAAGGACTTGAGCATTGAGGGGAACTGGTAGGGTCTGATTTCCTGGGGGCAATGTCATTGTTGGAACTTAGGAGGACTAAGGTGCAAGTGCCTGTCCAGTTGGTGGGGAGACAGATATAAGTTGAAGTTCCACATAAGAAGAATATGCCTTGGCTAGGTAGGCAGAATTGGTTGTGTATTTTTAAAAGATGTGTGAGTTTGGTGTTTTCATTTTCCCATACTCCTGGAGTACTTGCCAAGGTAGCTCTGGTGAATGGCTGGAAAGGAGTATTGGGAGCAAACTGAGTGGCTCCCTGTGTTCTAGTTTCCCATTGATGAAAAAACTGTTAAGCAGTGGCTGATAGAGAGATAAAAAGTCAGCAGTCATTTGCCAGGGAAGGATTGCACTGGTTTAACAGAGTGGGTTGAGAGTTTTGTAGAGTTAATTATGAGCTAGTGGAAGGGGAAGGTGACTATGTGGAGTGTCCAAGGAAGCAAGAGGGATAGATAGGTAATTAGGGTGCCCTGGAAGATGAGATCATTTTATCCAGTCTGGGTTAAAGGGAGGAGGAAATTGCTGACAAAAAGAAGGATGATAGAAAAAAAGGTTGATGTAATTAGGATTTTTGTTCCAGTAGGAGCTACAGTATATAGTCCTACTGCAAAGAGTACGGTTAATATACTGCTTAATTACGTGATGAAACAGTAAAAGGATTCCATTAAGGGGGCAAGGAGAGGTGTGAAAGATTATGTAGGTTTTCACTTATCTTTTTTAAATAGGAAGGATATTTTTTTCCTCAGGATCAGCTGTAGGAGCCTTTTTCGTCTGGCATGTTCCCTTCAGAAATAGGAGATGCAAGTCCTCCAATGGTTTACAGGTGTATCGAGGCTGGTCTGGCTGATCTTGGGACTCCTGAGCTGAGAGTCCCATAGGTTCTTGGGGGACGGGGGGGAGTTTAACTTAGGTGTGGTAAATCCAAGATTCCACTCCTGCCACCTTAACTGCAGTTGAGGTAAAGAGGATTACCGAGTATGGTCCTTCCCACAAGAAATCTGTAGATGGG
>NW_022681339.1:0-7812 GCF_009764315.1 Trachypithecus francoisi | reverse complement strand
CGGATGGAATAAAATGGAATGGAATGGAATGGAATATGGAAAGGAATCGAATGCAATATGGAATGGAATGGATATGGAATGGAATGGCATGGAATATAAAATGGAATGGAATGTAATACGGATGGAATGGATATGCAATGGGATGGAATGGACTGGAATGAAATGGAATGAAATATGGAACGGAATGGAATGGCGTAGAATGGATTGGAACATGGAATGGAATAGAATGTAATAGAATGGAATGGAATGGAATGAAATATGGAACGGAATGGAATATGGAACAAAATGAAATGGAGTGGTATATGGAATGGAATAAAAGGAATGGAATACTGAACGAATAGATATGGGACAGAATGGAATGGAATAGAATGGAAGGAAATGGAATGGAAAGTTATACGGAAAGGAATGAAATGGAAATGAATGAAATGAAATATGGAATGGAATGGAATTTGAGTGGAATGGAATAGAATGGAATGAAATGGAATGCCATATGGAATGCAATGTAATTAGAATGGAACGAAAGGGAATACTACACAAAGAAATATGAAATGAAATGGAATGGAAAGAAGGGAATGGAATAAAATTGAAAGGAATATGGGTGAATGGAATATGGAATAGAATAATATGGAATGGAATGGAATGGTATGGATGGAATGGAATATGGAGGCATGAATGGAATATGGATGGAATGGAATCGAATGGAATATGAATGAATGGAATGGAAAGGAAGGATGGAATATTAATTGAATGGAATGGTATCAAATAGAATGGAATGGAATTTATTGGCTGGAATGGATATGAATGAATGGGAACTAATATGGAATGGAATAGAATGGAATTGAAAGGAATGAAATGGAGTGAAATGAATATGGAATGAATGGAATGGAATATAGAATGGAATGGAACGGAATGGAATATGGACTGGAAAGGAATGGAATGGAATAGGGAACGGATTGGAATGGAATAGATGGAGTGGCATATGGAATGGAATAGATTGGAAAGGAATATTGAATGGAATGGAATTTGGAACACAATGGAATGGAATAGTATATGGAATGGAATAGAATGGAAGGAAATGGAATGGAATGGTATACGCAATGCAAAGAAATGGAAAAGAATGAAAAGGATATGGAATGAAATGGAATGGAAAGGAATGGAATGGAATGCAATAGAATAGAATGAAGTGGAATGCAATATGGAATGGAATGGAATGGAATGGAATATTGAACGTCAGAGAACGGAAGAGTACGCAATTAAATATGAAAGGAAATGGAATGGAATAGAAGGGAATGGAATATAATTGAAAGGATTATGGAGGGGAATGGAATATGGAATGGAATGGAATATGGAATGGAATGGAATGGAATGCAATGCAATGGAATGGAATGGAATATGGAATGGAATGGAATGGGATGGAATATGGAATGGAATGAAATGGAACATGGAATGGACTGGAATCGAATGGAATATGGAATGGAATGGAACGCAATGGAAAGGAATGGAATATGGAATCGAACGGAATGGAATCGAATATAAAATGGAATGGAATTTAATACAGACTGGAATTGAATATGGAACGGAGTGGAATGGAATGGAATGGACTATGGAATGGAATGGAATGGAATTGAAAGGAATGCAAGGGAATGAAATGAAATATGAAAGGGAATGGAATGGAACGGAATATAGAATGGAATGGAATATTGAATGGAATGGAACGGAATGGAATGGAATATAGACTGGAATGAAATGTAACGGAACGGAATGGAATATGGAATGGAAAGGAATATAGAATGAATGGAAGATGGAATGGAATCGAATATGCAATGGAATGGAACAGAATAGAATAAGGAATGGAATGGAATGGAATATGGAATGCAATGGAATATGGAATTGAATTGAATGGAATGGAATATGGAATGGAATGGAATGAAATATGGATGGAATGAATGAATGAATGAATGGAATGGAAAGGAATGGAATGGAGTATGGAATAGAACGACTTGAACGCAATGGAATATGAATGAATGGAATGGATGGAATATGGAATGGAATGGAATGTGCATTGGAATGGAATCGAATGGAATATGGAATGGAATGGAATGGAAAGGAAAGGATAGAATATGGATGGAATGGAATGGTATCGAATATAGAATGGATGGAATTTAATATAGACTGGAATGGAATATGGAATGGAATGGAACGGAATAGGGAATGGAATAGAATGGAATTGAAAGGAATGGAATGGAGTGAAATGATATGGAAGGGAAGGAATGGAATATACAGTGGAATGGATATAATGGAATGTAACGGAATGGAATATGGATTCAAAAGGAATGGAATGGAATAGGGAACGGAATGGAATGGAATAAATGGAGTGTCATATGGAATGGAATAGATTGGAAAGGAATATTGAATGGAATGGAATTTGGAAACAATGGAATGGAATAGTATAGGAATGGAATAGAATGGAGGAATGGAATGGAATGGTATACGCAATGGAAAGAAATGGAAGAGAATGAAAATGAATATGGAATAAGGAATGGAATGGAAAGGAATGGAATGGAATGGATAGAATAGAATGAAGTGAATGCAATATGGAAGGGAATGGAATGGAATATAGAATGGAAGAGAACGGAAAGTACGCAATGAATATGAAATGAAATGGAATGGAATAGAAGGGAATGGAATAGAATTGAAAGGAATATGGAGGGGAATGGAATGGAATGGAATGGAATATGGAATGGAATGGAATGGAATGGAATGGAATGCAATGGATGGAATGATATGGAATGGAACGAATGGAATGGAATATGGAAGGGAATGGAATGGATGGAATATGAATGGAAGGAATGCAATGGAAAGGAATGAATAGAATCGATATAAAATGGAATGAATTAATACAGATGGAATGGAATATGGAATGGAATGGAATGGAATGGAATGGACTATGGAATGGAATGGAAAGGAATTGAAAGGAATGCAAAGGAATGAATGAATATGGAAGGGAATGGAATGGAACGGAATATAGAATGGAACGGAATATTGAATGGAATGGAACGGAATGGAATGGAATATAGACTGGAATGGAATGTAACGGAACGGAACGGAATATGGAATGGAATGGAATATAGAATGAAATGGAAGATGGAATGGAATCGAATATGCAATGGAATGGAATGGAATAGAATAAGGAATGGAATGGAATATGGAATTGAATTGAATGGAATGGAATATGGAATGGATTGGAATATGGAATGGAATGGAATGAAATATGGAATGGAATGGAATGGAATGGAAAGGAATGGAATGGAATATGGAATAGAACGACTTGGAAGGCAATGGAATATGGATTGAATGGAATGGAGTGGAAACGAATGGAATGGAATATGGAATGGAATGGAATATGGAACGGAATGGAATGGAATGGAATAAGGAATGGAATGGAAAGAAATGGAATATGAAATGGAATGGAATGGAATGGAATGCTTGGAATATGGAATGCAATGGAATAAGGAACGAAACGCAACGGAACTTAACGGAACTAAATATGAAATGAAATGGAAAGGAATGGTAGTGAATGTAATGGAATGGAAAGGAATAAGGAATGGAACGGAATGTGGAAACGAATGGAATATGGATTGGAATGGAACGGAATGAATGGAATATGGAGTGGAATGGAATGGAAAGGAATGGAATATGGAATGGAATGAAATGGAATGGAATGGACTATGGAATAGAATTGAATGGAATGGAATATGGAATCGAATGTAACGGAATGGATTATTAAATGGAATGGAATGGAATATGGACTGGAATGAAATATGGAATGGAATGGAAAAGAATGGAATATGGAGTGGAATGAAATGGAATATGGAATGGAATGGAATGTGGAATGGAGTAGAATGGAATTAAATAGAATGGAATGGAATGCAATGGAATATGGAATGGAATGGAATGGAATGGAATGGAATGGAATATGGAATGGAATAGAATGGAATGTAATGAATCGAATATGGAATGGAATGGAATATAGAAAGGAATGAAATGGAAGCAAATTGAATGGAATGGAGTGGAATGGAATATGGAATGCAATGGTATATGGAATGGTATGAAATGAAATGGAAATGGAATATGGAATGGAATGGAATACACAAAGGAATGGAATATGAAATGGAATGGAATGGAATATGGAATGAATGGAATACGGAATGGAATTGAAAATGGACTGAAACTGAATGGAATATGGAATGAAATGGAATAAAGAATGGAATGGAATGGAATACGGAATGGGACAGAGTGGAATATGGAATGGAATGGAATGGAATTTAATGGAATGTCGAATTGAATCGAATATGCAATGGAATGGAATGGAATGGAATATGGAATGCAATAGAAGGCAATGAAATTAAAGAATGGAATATAATGGAATGGAATGGAATGCAGTATGGAATGGAATGGAATGGAATGGATATGGAATGGAATATGGAATGGAATGGAATGAAATATGTAATGGAATGTAATGGGAGATGGAATGGAATGGTTTATGTAATGGGATGATATGGAATGGAATATGGAAGAGAAAGAAATGGAATGGAATGGAATGGAGGATGGAATAGAATATGGAATGGAATATGCAATGGAATATGGAATGGAATATGCAGTTGAATGGAATGGAATGGAATAGAATGGAATGGAATGGAATATGGAATGGAAATCATGGAATGGAATACAGAATAGAAGAAATGGAATGGAATATAGAATGGAATGGAATGAATAGAATGGAAAGGAATGGAATATAATGTGGAATGAAAAGGAATATGGAATGTAATGAAACATAGCAGAACGAATGGAACGGAACAAAATATGAAATGGAATTAATGGACAGGAAGGGATAGAATGCAATGCAAATCAATATGGAATGGAATGGAATAGTGAAAGGAATGAAAGGATGTGAAATGCAACGGAATGGGATGGAATGGAATGGAAGCAATGGAATACGGAATAGAATTCAATTTGAATTGAAGGGAATGGAATGCAATGGACACGGAATGGAATGAAATATGGAATGGAATGGAAAAAATGAAATATGGAATGTAATGGAATATAGAATGGTATGAAATATGGAGTGGAATGGAATGAAATGGGATATGCAACGGAATGGAATGGAATGGAGGCAATGGAATATGGAAGGGAATGGAATAAATATGGAATGGTGTGGAATATGGAATGGAATGGATTGGAATGGAATGGAATGCAATGGAATATCCAATGTAATGGCATGGAATATGGAATGGATTGGAATGGAATATGGAATGGAATGGACTATGGAACGGAATGGCATATGGAACGGAATGGAAAGAATTGCAACGGAATAAATAAGGCATGGAATATGGAATGGAAATAGATTGGAATGAATATGGAATGTAATAGAA
This sequence comes from Trachypithecus francoisi, assembly GCF_009764315.1. Taxonomy (NCBI): domain Eukaryota; kingdom Metazoa; phylum Chordata; class Mammalia; order Primates; family Cercopithecidae; genus Trachypithecus; species Trachypithecus francoisi. The sequence goes on along the minus strand of NW_022681339.1, from coordinate 2,380 downwards.
CGGAGTGGAAGGGAACGGAGTGGAAGGGAGCGGAATGAAATCGACTGGAAGGGAATGCAATATAGTGGAATGGAATGGAATATGCAATGAAATGGAATATAGCATGGAATGGGATGCAATGGAATATTAAATGGAATGGAATATGGAATGCAATGGAATATAGAATGGAATGGAATGGATGAAATATGGAATGGAATGGATGATAAAATGGACTGGAATGGAAAGGAATTTGTAATGGAAAGGAATATGCAGCGGAATGAAATGGTACGAAATGGAATGGAATAAAATGGAATATTCAATGTAATGGAATATGGAATGGAATGGAATGGGATGGAATATGGAATGGAATGGAATACGGAATAGAATGGAACATGAAGTGGAATGGAATATGGAATGGAATGGGTTGGAATGGAATGGAATGCAATGGGATATGGAAAGAATGGAATGAATGCAATGGATGGAATGAATATGGAATGGAATGGAATGAACGATAAAATGGATAGGAATGGAAAGGAATTTGTTATGGAAAGGAATATGGAGCGGAATGAAATGCAACAAAATGCAATGGAATGGAGTGGAATGGAATGGAATATGGAGTGGAATGGAATATGGAATGGAATGGAATTACGAATGGAAATGGAATACGGAATACAATGGAATATGAAGTGGAATGGAATATGGAATAGAATAGGCTGGAATGGAATGGAATGAAATGAAATAGGACATGGAATGGAATGGACTAAATATGGAATGGAGTGGAATATGGAATGGAATGGAATAAATAAAATATGGAATGAATGGAATGCAAAGAATATGGAAAGCAATGGAATTTGGAATTGAATGGATAGAATGGAATGGAATGGAATACGGAATGGAATGAATATGAATTGAATGGAACTAAATAAAGCATGGAATAGAATGGAATATAGAATGGAATGGAATATGGAATGGAATGGAATGGTATATGGAATGGAACGGAATGAAATTGATTATGGAATGGAACGGAATGGAGGCAATGGAATATGGAATGGAATGGAATAAATATAGAAGCGAATGGAATATGGAATGGAAGGCAATGAAATGGAATGGAATATGCAATGGAAAATGAAATGGATTGGAATGGAATATGGAATGGAGTCGTCTATGGAATAAAATGGCATATGGAATGGAATGGAATGGTATGGAATGGAATATGGAATGGAATGGAATGGAATGGAATAGAAGGGAATGGAATATGGAATGGAATGGAATGGAATATTTAATGGAATGGAATGGAATGGAATGTGGAATATAATGGAATGGAATAGAATGGAACATAATGGAATGGAATTGAATGGAATGGAATGGAATGGAATATGGAACGGAATGGAATGCGAAATGGAATGGAATATGAAGTGGAATGGAATATGGAATGGAATAGGATGGAACGGAATGGAATGAAATGGAAGCAATGGAGTATAAAATGCAATGGAATGGAATATGGAATTCAAAGGAATATGGAATCTTATGGAATGGAATGAATGTAATATGGATGGGATGGAATGGAATGGAATTGGAAAGGACTATAAATGGAATGGATATGAAATGGAATGGAATTGGAACGGATGAAATGGAATGCAATGGAATGGCATATGGAATGCAATGAAAAGGAATGGAATGGAAGGGAAGATGGAACGGAATGGACTATGGAATGGAATATAGAATGGAATGGAATACGGAATGGAGCAAAACTAAAAGGAACGGAAAGTATCGGAGTGGAATGGAATATGAAATGTAATGGGGGTGGGGTGGGCTGAGCAAGATTGCCGAATAGGACAGCTCCAGTCTCCAACTCCCACGCCAGTGACACAGGAGACCGTTGATTTCTGCATTTTCAACTGAGGTACTGGCGTCATCTCACTAATAGTGCCGGACAAACGGTGCTGGTCAGCTACTACGCCTGACCAGCGCGAGCTGAAGCGGGCGAGGCATCGCCTCCCTGCAAGCGCAAGAGGGAAGGGAATCCGTTTTCCTAGCCAGGGGAACTTAGACACACAACACCTGGAAAATCGGGTAACTCCCCCCCAATAGTGCGCTTTCAGCAATCAGGCACACCAGGAGAATATCCCCACACCTGGCCGGGAGGGTCCTACGCCCACGAGCCTCCCTCACTGCTAACACAGCCTCTGCCGCGATCTATACGCAAGGAGCAGCGAGGCTGGGGAGGGGCGCCCGCCATTGCTGAGGCTTAAGTAGGTAAAACAAAGCCGCTGGGAGCTCGAACTGGGTGGAGCTCACAGGCAGCTCAAGGAACCTGCCTGTCTCTGTAGACTCCACCTCTGGGCACAGTCCACAGCTGAAGCCCCAATAGGGGAAGCAGCGGGGGCCCGTGCAGACGCGA
>NW_022681338.1:0-7930 GCF_009764315.1 Trachypithecus francoisi | reverse complement strand
AACAAGACAAGAAGGCATATTTTAATAACTTTATACTTTGTATTTTTTTCTTGTAAACAATATATTTATGGACATGCTGCATGCTGTTAACTGTGATTCCTAATATTAGGAAGATATTTTTAATAAAATTTCCCTGTTCTTGCTGTTAAATAAAAAAACCTTTCGTTTGACAAGTTCATTATTTCAGTAGGAAAGCAAGATGTTTACACATGGAAATCATAAACAAAAAATATATATATGAACTGAAAAAATATGAAAAGAACACTCAATTAGTATGAACAGAATTTGAGTATTATTTTCTATAATTTATTGAATTTTTCAAGAAATGTTAAAAAATTAAGAAGTCAAATATCTTTTCTAATACTAACCATTTATTAAGCACTTTTATATATAGGTAAATTATATATTAAAAATATATAACAATTTTCTTATTGAGATACAAAGAGCTTATTATTGAAATATTGCTGACTCTATTTTGCAGATGAAAAAATTGAGACTCAGAGATTAAGTAACATCCTTGAGGCTACACAAGTATTCAATGATCATATCAAAATTTAAATCCCAGTCAGCTTAAATGTTGAAGCTTCTGACTTTGGGTGCTCTGCTTCATGAAGAGGTCTATAATGAAATGATGTGATTTATTAAAGTGTGTAGACTGCCATTTGAGACTCTTCAATGCCAGAACAAAATTAGACACACTGTTCAACAGTTTTTTTCTGAGCAAATTTGACCGTGTTTTATAGTAGGAAATTTTATTAAATGCTTATAATGGTTTGCTAAAAGCTAAAATTATGGCAATAAATTTTCTTTAATATTGATGTGATTCTGTTTAAAAATAGGTAATTTTCTTTTTTTTTTTTTTTTTTTTTTTTTTTTGAGGCGGAGTCTCGCTCTGTCGCCCGGACTGGAGTGCAGTGGCCGGATCTCAGCTCACTGAAAGCTCCGCCTCCCGGGTTTGCGCCATTCTCCTGCCTCAGCCTCCCGAGTAGCTGGGACTACAGGCGCCCGCCACCTCGCCCGGCTAGTTTTTGTATTTTTAGTAGAGACGGGGTTTCACTGTGTTAGCCAGGATGGTCTCGATCTCCTGACCTCGTGATCCGCCCGTCTCGGCCTCCCAAAGTGCTGGGATTACAGGCTTGAGCCACCGCGCCCGGCCAAAAATAGGTAATTTTCTTGTGTTTTAAAAGTCAACAAAAATGCATCTCAAAAATAAATGGTAATTATACAAGTAGATGGAATATGGGGAAAATAACTCTTACACTGCTAGGACTTAACCCATGAATTGGTGGAATAGTTACTATTTAGTTTATATTTGATTTTTTGTTTTTGATATAGTATTCATTTATACTATAAACTGTAATATAAATTATCACTTACTTTGGTGGACTTTGCAGTAAATAAACTTCTAGAGGAGACACTTCAAATTTAAATTTGAACTCTGACTTAAAGTCATCAGATAATTCACATTCCAGAAGTCTGCATTGATTGTTTGATGTCTTCAATATATTTTACATGAACTAAAATTTGATGTTGAGTTATATTAGTGTTTTGTTATTATAATGTTTGGCATCTAAACATTTTTAAACTTTGTAATATAATTGTGGAATTTCAAAATTGTACCCTTGAGCACTTCTGTTTCAAACATAATGCCATTTCTTGATTAAAATGATTTGAAAACTTCCCAAACTCTCAGAGTAAAACACAAAATTATTATTATGATTCAAAAGACCCTCCAGGACAAGTCTCCAGGATACCTTCTCAGCCCAATATGTTCTTGATGTCTGTAATCCAGCTATACATGTTTTTAGTTAATTACATAAACCTTCCAAGCACTTTCTTCCCTCAAGGTATCTGTGTGCATAATTTCTCTGATTAGAATTTTTTTTCACTGTATATGTAACTATGTAACTATTTCTTACCATACAACTCTCAGCCTCAACATAGAATTATTCTCACACAAAATTTCATATTCAGATGTTTATTCTGACTTTCACATCTCAATTGCACTTCATATCAAGTGCTTGATATGAAGGCCAGGCACAGTGGCTCACGGTGTAATCCCAGCACTTTGGTAGGCCAAGGCAGGAGGATCACTTGAGCCCAGGGATTCAAGGCCAGTCTGGGCAACATAAAGGTCCCTGTCTCTACAAATAAGAAGAAGAAGAAGAAGAAGAAGAAGTTGGGTGTGGTAGTGCAGGCCTGTAATCCCAGTTACTTGGGAGACTTAAGTGAACTAATCTCTTGAGCCTTGGAGGTCAAGGCTGTAGTGAGCTGTGATTGTGCCATTGCATCCAACCTAGGCAACAGAGAGGCACCCTGTATCAAACAAACAAAATGTGCCTGATATGAGCCAGTTATCCTTAATAGGGTAGAGATACAGCAGTGAACAAAATTGTCCAATATGCTTTATCTGTAGATTTGATCCTAGATACTGCATTTCACAGTGGCAAGTTCTTGTGATAATAAATTGGTAAGCTGATTCTCTTTTCGTAAATATTTTGATGGCACTACCCCAAGAGTCTTGATTGCTAATGATCTTAACCAATGTAAGAAATTACTGAGAGTAATTTGCTTAAAGAAAGTCATTTGTATAATTTATTATGTTATTAGTAGTCTTTCAAGGTAAAGACCATTTGATCTTGAAAGAAGAAGTTGGTTAATTTTACAATTACTGAGACCCGGAGGAAATAGTGAGATTCCTACGGTCGTATCTTCATACATATGAGATTCAGGTTTGCAGACACTGACTCTATGAACTTTCATTTTGTGAACTTCCTTTTGCTGTGTACTTAATTATTAAAGTAGTCATCTTTATAATTAGTCTTATAATTCACTCTATTATCATTACTGTGGTTATAAATAACACTTATTTAAACTACCTGTATATCATCTCTATGAAACTCTAGAGTTAATTAGTTCCATAAACTAATTGACAATTTTATCTGCTCCAAAAAGTATCTCCTTCCTGCTTCTAAAGTGTGCATGTATGGATGTTGATAGAGATTGGTGGTATGGATGTTGATAGAGATCGGTGGAAGCAGAGACTAGGTTGCTATTTTTGTATGCTGAGACTTAATGAACCAAGTTTAGGCTCACATTCACTTTATCTATTTTATGAGATGAGACTTCACACTGATCCTATTTAAATTTTTATATTTATTGCTCTAAAATAACATTTTTAGACTATGAGCGCATCTATTCTGTAATCACTTTGATTTATTCTCTGTGCTTTTTTTTGTTCATATATACCTTTATGCAGGTGTGTTAACTACATACTAATTCAGTCTTAGGTACAGATTAATTAATCTACTCATTTATTTATTCAACAGATATTCATTGGATGTTGACTACATACTTGACACTAGAGATTAAAATTCTTCAAAGACTATGACTTCAAAGAATTTGTATTTAATAGAGAAAACAGAAGAGTAAAAAAAAAAAGAAACCTAAAAATGTCACAGTAGAGGAAAATACAGTGTGTTATGAAAGCATAATAATAGGACAAAATAAAATTTTGCTTGGGAATGTTATAAAAGGGTTTCTGTAACAGGAGGAAACTGAGTCATGTTTTGAAGTGTGAACAGGAGTTAACCTTTTGAAGATATGAGAAAGTGTTTCCAGCAGAAGAAAGAGGATATCCTAAGGTATGAAGTTGTAACCACATTATAAGCCTCACCTTACAAAGTTTGCTTTGTAACTGGACCACAGAATGTATATCATTAAATAATTAATTAGAACTGGAAAGAAAGAATGAGTAAAAATTATAGACTTGTGAAAACTACCATAAGAAATTTTGATTTAATGAATCCAGTGGAAAACTTCCCTTTAGTTCCAGAGATTAAGTTGTACTTTCTGTAAAACCAGCAGCCATTCTACAGAAATACTATCAACTTCCTGCCAATAACAACAATACCAACTAATATCTGTTTTCAACACAATAATGTACTATTTCATTTTACACAATGAGACATGTCTTAGCCTCTGCCCAAGTTAATCCATTTTTTGGACCTTTACTTTTTTTCATAACTCCTAGTGACCTTGTTGCTTTCTGCAATACATCAACCCTTCCCAGCTACTGGATCATTCTCATCTCATCAAATTTACTACTTAACATAAACAAATAATCAAATAAATAAATGTGAGAGAGGAAACAATCATTCTTGACAACATTTTGACAGAAAAATATGGGTAGAGTTCTTGGGATATGCACAACTGAAAATATTTATTGGTTCTCCTTTTCTGCCTGACAGCATGATGAGGGCATAAAGAAATTTTTAGCAAAGTTCAAAAGGCAGAATACAAGCTAAATAATACAACCTTATATATCGTGATGAATACTGTTGATAATTGATAATCATTAAATTACCAATTTAACAGGTAATCGATAAATGGTACCCTCAATAATTTGGGCCAAAGTTCTGATTATATCCTTCTTAGAACACATGGACAATTTCAGAATTACATATCAAATAATAGAGTGGTGCTTATGTGTAAAATTCAGAGCTATAAATTATTAAACAGAAAAATGCAGTATTAATTCACTGAAAACTAAGGAAAGAAGAAAAGATAGTTTAAATGCGATGTTGATTCATTAGAAAATGAAAAATAACATCATTTAAAAGTTTTAAATAAGTAACAAAGAACAGGAGAATACATATATAAGTATAATATGAATAAAAAAAGCAAACAGTTCTATTTCTGATTTTACTTAATGTTCAGTTGTGACAAAAATGGAATGCTGGTTTGAGCTTGGGTAAGAGGGAATTTTTCAGAGCAGATTATTTTCCTCCATTACGGAATGAAACCAAAGCCCAAGGTTGAAATTGTGAGTAAGTATCCAATGTTCACAGACTAGAACTTCATAATTATAGTTATTATATATTGATATAAGTGACATATGTGATATATTACTTATATGATATATATCATATATCATGATATACTGTTACATCATATATATTTATTTCATATATTTATAATCATACATATGAATATACATCAATATATGTATATCTATATTATATATTCATGTATCTGATATAGCATATATATTCATATATAAGTGCATTATATATTATACACACATAAATGTATGTATTGATATATATGTGTATGTGTGTGTATATATGCACAAACATACATACTTTTCATTGTGTTAAAATATATAACATATACATTCTATCTTATTGTGGTAAATATGTATAACCTAAAGTTTCCCTCTTAAAAAATGTTAAGTTTATAGTATTGTTAACTATATACTCATTGTTGAAAACAGATCTCTAGAACTCTTTCATCTTGCATGACTGAAATTCTGTATCCATTGGACAACACCCCATTTTCCCCTTTTACACACTCCTGGCAATCAACATTCTATTTTCTATTTCTTTGAGTTTAATTACCTCAGATGTCTCATATAAGTAGAATCCTGCAATATTTGTCATTTTGTCATTGATTTATTTCACTTAATGTCTTCAAGTTTCTTCCATATTGTATCATCTATCAGCATCTCCTTTTAAAGCTAAGTAATATTCCATTGAATGTATATGCCATATTTTCTTCATCCATTTATGCTCAGATAGACATTTGTTTTGTTTCTAAACCTTGGCAATTATGAATAACACTGCAATGAATATGGCCATGCAAATATTTCTTCAAGATTCTGTATTCAATTATTTTGGAGGTATACCCAGAAATAGGATTGCTGAGTAATATAGTAGTTATCTTAATATGGTAATCTTCTAAGGAATCTCCATACACTCTTTGCATAGTAGCTACACCATTTTACAATGACATCAGCAGTGCACAAGGGATCCAATAGCTCCATATCTTTTCCACAATTTTTTCCCTTTTTATTACAGAGGGCATCCTGATAATGTGAGGTAGTATCTCTTGGTGGTTTCGATTTGCATTTTTGTAATGATTAGTGATGTTGCACATCTTTTCACATACCTGTTGACTGTTTATCTTCTTTAAATAAATGTCTAGTAATTTTTGAGTTTCTTGGTTATTGATTTGTGTTTCTTATATATAATAGACATTAACCCTGTATCTGATATATGGTTTGCAAATATTTTCTTCTATTTTATGATTATCCTTTTAACTCTCTTGTTTCTTTTGCTATGCAGAAGTTTAAAAATTTGATATAATCACATTTGTCTGTTTTTGTTTTGTTTGTGCTTTTGGTGTCATACCAAAAAAAATCATCACCCATTCTAATGTCATAAATTATTTTCCCTTTGTTTTCTCGTAGGAGTTTTATAGTCCAGGTCTTACATTTAGGCCTTTAATTCATTTTTAATTTGTATATACAGAGTCAGATAAAGGTACATCTTCATTCTTTTCCATTGTGTATATCTAGTTTTGACACCATTTGTTGACGAGACTATCCTTTCCCCATCGCGTCATTGTAGCACCGTTGTCAAAAATCATTTGACCATATGAGTGAAGGTTAAGTTTCGGGCTCTCTAACCTGTTCTATTGATGGATGGTCTTTATGCCAGCATCACACTATTACGATGGCTATCACTTTGCAATATATTTTAAGCCAGGCAGTGTGGGGGCCTGAAGCTTTGCTCTTTCTCAAGATTGTTACTGCTAGGTAGAGTTCCCGAAGATTCCATAGAAAGTTTTGGATATTTGTCCTATTTCTGGAAAAACTGCCATTGGGATTTTGATATGGATTGCACTGAATCTGTAGATTGGTTTAGGTAATATGGACATTTTAACAATGTTATTAATCTATAAACACAAGATATCTTTTTATTCTTTTTTCATTATTTAACTTCTTTCAGCATTGTTTATAGTTTTCAGTACACAAATCTCTCACCCGCTCAATTTTATTCCTCAGTATTTTATTAGTTTTGATACTATTCTAAATCAGTTTTCTAAAATTATTTTCAGATTGCTTTATACTGGTGTATGTAAATGTAATTTATTTTTGGATGTTGATTTTATATGAACCAACTTTATAACATTTCTTAGTTCTAACTGTATTTTTGCATGAAATACTTTGGATGTTCCACACACAAAATCATGTCATCTATAAGAATAGATAATTGTACTTCTTCCTTTCCAATTTGGCTAAGCCTACTCTTTATTTTTACTAACTAATGGCTTTGAGGAGGACGTCTACTACTATGATAAATACAAGTGGCAAGAGTGTGCTTCTTTTTCTTGTTCTTGGTCTTTAAAAGCTTTTATTATTTTTACCGTTGGGTATAATGCTGGCTATGAGCTTTTCATATATAACTTTTGTTATTTTGAAGTAATTTTCTTCTATTTCTAGTATGTTGAGTGTTTTTTTAATCATAAAAGTGTTGAATTTTGAAAAATATGTTTTCTGTATTGTCATTTTTGTTCTTTTTTCTTTTAATGTAGTAAATTGAACCTGCTGATTTTCATATGCTGAAACATCCTGCCATCCCATTGGTAAATCCCATTTGGACATAGTATATCATGCTTTTAATGTGCTATCGGATTTGGTTTGCTCTTATTCTTTTGAAGCTTTTGCATCAATATTCACCAGGGTTATTAGTCTGGATTTTTAAATAGTATCTTTGTCTGGCTTAAGTATCAGGGTAATGTTGGACTCATAGAATTAATGTAAAAGTGTTCCTTTCTATTCATTTATTTGAAAGGGTTTCAGGAGGGCTTGTGCTGATTCTTATTTAAATGTTTGGTAAAATTCTCCAGCAAAGCTATTTGGTCCTGATGTTTCCTTCGCTAGAAGGTTTGATAATTGATTTAATCTCCTTACTTGTTATTGGTATGTTCAGTTTTTCCACTTATTTACGATGTACTCAGTAGACTGTATGTTTCTAGGAATTTATTTTTTTCTAAATTATTCAATTTGTTGGCATATATCATTTGTACTAGTCTCAAAATAATTTTTATATCTGTGGCATCAGTTGTAATGTCTCCCTTTTCACTT
>NW_022681337.1:0-7977 GCF_009764315.1 Trachypithecus francoisi | reverse complement strand
AGTAAATTCCAAATCTAAAATCTTATCATGTTCATCCATAATAGACTCTAAATCGTGAATATTGTTGTTGTTTCTTGTTTCTGTACCTCCTGGAAAATGTTTGTCGGTACTCTAATAGTTCGGGAATTCTCATATATACATTCTAGATGGATTGTCTAATCCCCAAGAAGCATATGTGAAAAACTTAATCCCCTTTCAACCTCAAACCTATCAATTGCGTGATTAATCCTATATTACCCTAGATATCAAATCTAATAAATCAACCCTTGCCCTGAAATTTTTTTGCAGTAGTAATAACGAACTTTAAATTACCTACATTATTTTATCGTATATAAATTTTCTTTCACTCTACTTAATTTTTCATTTTTTAATTTCAAAAAATATCTATCTGTGTTTCATTATTTATCACAGTATTTTACGTAAGTCCTTCAGATACATTTGAAATTCTTCTTGCTAATAATAACCGATTTATTCATAAAAAATATAGGTATATTTTTTTGTTTTGTATGTTTTTAGTAAAATTTGAGTGTGTTTATTATCGATTATACCTAAAAAGTAAATAACCACATCCAACTAATGCAAGGAAGTAGTTACTTATAGAGAAACGTCTTTGTCCTTTGTTTCTTTATTCTTTATTAATTCTTCCGATTTGTTGGTTTGTAAAGAAAATTGCTCATTCTTTTTAAGGATATAGTGTTTAAATTAGTTATTATCTCTTCTTGTGATTTTACTTTTTCTTTATGATATTCTAATTGATCCGCATATGTCAGTATCTTTTCGTTAGTAAGATATTCTCTTTTTCTAAACCGTCTCCTTTTAATAAATCTTTAATTACTTTCTTAGCAATGGGATTTTTAGTCCCACGATAGTATCCTTTTTATTTATATCGGTCTGAGAAAAACTTTTCGAGATCGGAGAAAGTATAATCATCAACATGATAATTTTTTCATTAGTTTCTGTTTTTATTTTTACTATATTATTATTGATTTCAACTACTTTGGCACCGAATTTGTTTATCTCTTTATCAATAACATCAATCCTCTTATAAATTGAATCGTTACTCTATAGGATAGTTGAACATCCTTTTCTAATTTATCAATCTTAGTATTATATTCTTCAATATAGTCAAAACTTATGTACGGAATAAATTCCATCCAGTAAAATCATTGTTATGACAAATAGAATATCGGTTTTCGATATTGTTTTTAACATTATTTCATTTTATTTTTTATTTTTTATGACTACTTCGTCGATTATACCATAAACTTTTGCTTCTTCTGCACTTAACCAAAAATCCCTTGTGAATCTATTTTCACTTCCTCCGCTGTTTTACCACAATACTCACCTAAAAGTTCAAAAAGTAATATGTTGTTTATCCACTCATTCCAATTAATTTCCGCATCTGAATGTTACCTCCGATACCTCCTGATGATTGGTGTAGCATTGTTTTGGAAAATCTTAATGATGATCTTTTCCCTCTTGTACCTGCACCTAATAATACCGATCCCATAGAAGCCCCCATACCTGTATTAATTGTCGGATGTCTGAATCACCATAATCCTTACATCAACAATACTTAATCCTGATTTTACCGACCCCCCAGGGGTGTATCAACATGCATTGTAATATCGGTATGCCCTAAACTGTTAAGAAACATTAATTGTGCCTGAACAATCATAGACATTTGGTCATTAACCTCCCCACCGATCCAAATTATTCTCTCATACATGAGACGACTGAATACATCCATTTGAGTGACGTTCATTTGTCTTTCCTCTAATACATAGGGGTGTCATGTTGTTTTTAATTTTTGCATCATGGTAGTGCATCTGCATTGAACTAATTCCTTTGTCTTTTGCGAATAGGTTAAAACCCTTAATTTCTTTTAAATTCATATTAAATTGATTATTTTATTATCTCCTCCAAAGGTATGTATTTTTTTTAATTATCCAACAAAATATTAAATTTTTTGTTTTATATATTCAACAGATGAATATTTTCATCTTTTCTGACCATAATTAGATTGTCTGACCAATTGCGAATCAACGGATTATGCGAAATTAGAATAATATGTTCGAAATAATTTTTTATTTTTTTGAAGAACTCTCCGACCATTCCAAGTTCTCATCTGCAATCTTTCCAAAAACTTCATCCATTACCACCACGTTAGGTTTAGGTATGAGGAAATTTTAGTTAATACGCTCCTTATGCTAATGATGAAATGGGTTTTCTCATACCCAGAACCCGAATTTAAAGGTTTACTAATTCTTGTTTCAGTATCTATCATATTGAAAACACCTCATTTTATCATTAATATTTAATTCTAACAAAATGTACTACTATCATTTAATAAAATCGCTAATTCTTGATTTAGCAATGGAATCATATTTTTCATAATAATTTTAGAAATACCGTTCTTACCAAATATAGTGAGATAAATTTACAAAAACATGTGCTAAAACCTGATCGTCTTTATTTTTTTATTAGTTCCTCATTAGTTTAATTTTCTCCTTATTATTAGTGATTGTATTTTATGTCTCTCCACATTATTTTTGAGTTTTAATTTTTTTGTTTTTTAACGTAGTTTCACCTTTAAACTTTCGATCTTTGATTTTAGAATAGTTTAACCTTCCTCAAAAACTTTATTTTCTTCCACTTATTTTTATTAGATCATATTTCTCTAATTTATTCTCGTATCTAATTTCTCTATTTTGAGGTTGGATTGGGTTAATTCATATTTTGTTTTATTAATTTTATTTCTCATATTCGTCATAGATCGCCTTAATACCCTTAAATTCTTTTCCTTCCTGTTTAACTATATTAATTCCACTCTCAAATCCTCGTTTTCCTTAATAAGACTTTCGTTGGATTGGTTAAGTGATGAGATCTTTTCTGAGTTATCTACCCTTCAAGAGATTGCTTACAGGTAGGACAACTTTCTCCTTCTTCCAGTTGTTTAATGGATTTCTATTATTCTCAATATTATTGACATTAAGTTTACCCTGAGTAACAATATTGTTAATTTTATCCTTCAAATCATCATGTTCGTCCTCCTTATAATATTCGTGGGTTCTGTAACCACAATATCGATAGTTTTTGTTAACTCATCAATTTATTGTTAAGTTTATTTATTTCAATATTTAACGAATCCACATTAGTATTAATAAGTTCCACGTCGATATCATTATTCTTTTTAGAATAAGTTCATCACGTTCCTCCTCTAACTTTATTAATTCGGTTTCTAATAAATTAAATCTTATCAGTTAGAATAACTATTTCTGATTCGGATAGTTCAATACTGTCTTTAAATGTAACATTATCATTCTCTAATGTGGTCTGATTAAAATTATTCGATAATAATTTTTTAGACAATCAGAATGAATTTTTTTACACTCATCTTCCTTTATTTAAGTGTTTCAAGACCTAAAAATTTAGTAAGGATCTGACCTCTTGCCGTAGGGTTTAGATTCATTAACTGTTCTAAATTATTACCTGTGGTCATAATTGTGGTTAAAAAATCTTCCTCAGTTCCGATTGCAGATCAATAAATTTCTCAGTTTTCCTTCTTTGTTCACCATTAAGATAACTAGTGTACCGTTTCCATCCACCTTAAAGAACTTAATTTATTTGTGACCGTGTAATCTCCAGATTTAGTCATTTACGGGTTAAGACTCGTTTCTATCACATAATCCTCGTTATCAATTACTATCGTTCCTTTTACGGTTACAGATTTCTTATCTGAATATCTGTTGAAAATCTCAGCATTAGTTTTGTTTTGGTGGTGGTGGCGGAAAATAAAAAACATGAATAAATCCACCCGATACCGTTGTTTTACCACCGAAATTTTAGGGAAAGATTCAAATTACTGTAATTCCGTCAAATTCGGTGTATGATATTTTATTATTCTCACCGAACGAAAGAAATTACTGAACGCCACATCTTAATATACCATCATTGTATTAACTTTGTTTTCGTTTAGTTTGCTGACTTCTTCGTTAACTTTTTTATCTAATCTTTCGATCATTCCCATTTAACCTCGAATTTATTTTCTTTAATGAAATCTTTCATTACTTTCTGTTGAAATTAAGATCCAGGATTTGTCGGATGCTTCTAAAGATTGTAATTTAGGTCTGAATTAGATATATACTTTTGGTTACAACTGTATATATTTTGTATTTATTTTTCCTGAAAATACGATTTTACTCTTTTTTTTTTCTCTTTTGTAAAGTTTTCGGGGTGTCCTCCCATGAATTTTTATATAGGGCGTTTTAAATTTTAAATCCATTCTATTTATTTTCTTCTTATTAAATCTGTTCTTCAAAAACTCTGTCACACTATTAATAACCCATACTATACCTGCGGTTAACATACCATCCAAAAAATACGTCAAATATATATCGGCATAGTAAAATATTGTTTGATAGTCCTCCAGTATGAAAGACAAAAAAACCCCACCCATGTGGATGTACATAATACGCATGTAATTAAAGTTCCATAGAATTTAGAATTCTTTACTATATATTTCCTCACCTCACTGAAAATTTTCCGTATACTAAATAGTAGTTAGTCCGTAAGCAATGGAAAGACCATATAATTATTACCTCATCATATAAATTGTTTTCTTGTGGTTATTTGGTTCACTCACCTACGTCACTATCGGTTGGATTGGTGGTTGGTGTTTTTTAATAGTTAGTGTGGGATATTTCACTCTAACGAAAGCTTCATTAAAATTTTAGATGCATATCCCTCAATATCGTCCACTTTATTTAATTTACAAAACTGAATGAAATCATCATTCAAGATTAAGTAATTCTTTTTTTCATTTTCGATATCGGTTATTCAGTTATTTTAAAGTGTAGGTATGGTGGTTGTTTTCGATATCGGTGAACTCATAATCATCTGATTCCACATCATAAACACCAAAACCATGTTTTATTCACGCTTCTCCCAAAATTTTGTTGAATAAACTTCCTACCATTATCCCTTCCCGCCTCCAGGAATAGTAAAGACATTCTCTTATGAATATCTCCACATAGAACAACATCGGATCCTTAAAATTAGCGATCGTAACCATTTTCCTCAAATGTGTATCCCGTATCAGTAGAAAGTCCTTGAATAGGTCCGTGAAATAAACCCCAATATATTTTTTCATTATTTTTAATGGACTCAGGTCTTTTATTGTGTTGGTATAATGAGTACACCACCCATTCTATTTTTCATCATTATATACCCCACTGTTCTTTATAAAAATGATATCTTCATTATCTAACAAACAACAACAGGGGTAATACTGTCTATTCTCGACATATTATTTTCAAGAAAATCATGATTACCTGGTATAATAAGTACTTTGCATATTAGTTAATTCTTTAAGAACCAACTTGTTAATAGTAACTGTTCGTTGGAAATGTTTATTTTTTGGTGAGCAATATCACCTGTAATCACGATTCTAATTGTCTTCCTAGTATGTCCCCATGTTTCTATCTTTGATTTAATGTCTTTTAAGAATTTTTTGAATTGTTCTTCATACATTTCGTGATATTGATAATTTCTGATGTGTAAATCAGAAGATGTATTATTTTTTTGATCATATATATTTTTTTATATCTAAATTTAAAACTGTATTTACAATAGTTGGGTTATTCTATAACCCAAGAATGAACCGTCACTTCTTAATAAAACTACAACACCACCTAACATTCTTAAATCAGCGTATTTTGTGCCTTGCAACATTTTAATAATTAATTTACCGTACAGTGGTAATTGTACAAAATAATGTGATAATGCGGTATCAGGGAAAGCGTTTAAATGGTTCTAACATATCCACAGTATAGTGGTGTATTTCGAAATTTTTTGGTTTATCGTGTTATGGGTTACAATTAAAGTTTTCCCAAACAAAAATGTATGTTGTAGGACTATCTACTTCGATACATCTTGTAGGTACACTATCTACATCTTCGACTGAGACTATTCCCTATACGTTCTCCTATCTTTAACATATTCTACATTTATTTCCTGATTTCTCATTAAAAATGGTTAAAATTAACCGTAGAAAATTCCACATTATAACATGTATTTTTTTACCGTTTAATTTCTTTGTATATGTACTGTCGTAGTTTTTATTCCTAATGAAGAAATTAATTCTTCACAAAAATTTATTGATTCAATCGGGTGTACTAATACTAAATCGCTTCTTATTTATTATAATAACCATCGGCATCCATCAATCCCCGTAACATATCTAATCTTTGTTCATAAGAACTTAACAAATACAATTCAGGGAGGTGTTTATTATTTATAGATTTAATTTTACTAATTTATCTCTAATACCAAAAATTGTTCTTGTTGTTGCTTTATTCTCTTCTTATTTCCTGAAACATCTTCCCAATCTCATATCCTCTTCTTTTTATTTCGTTCCACACATTTGCGTTCATTTGTGTAATTTTATTATCTGCACTGTGACCATCACCTAACAATACACCTAATACGTATGGTCTATTGGTAGACAACACTAGGTAAATTCAAAGTTTAGCGTTTTCTATTTTAAGGATTTGGTGTGGTTTAAGTTTTTTATTAGAATAATGATCACTAATCTCCTGAGTTGGTTAATACCATTTCTGTTTTTTTCTTACCACGGATAGTGTGTACCAACCATCTATGTTCAAATCAGACACAATTTCTCACCAGTATCGAATTTTATTTTAAGACATTTAATTTTAATTTTAGAAAAATGTATTATATTAACTAAATTCCCATCTTTATCAAATACTTGGTCGGTTTTATCTAATTCTCCCATACTCTTCCATATTTATTGGTCAGTATAGGGTATCTACTGGTAATCCTTTCCAGTCCGTTATACAGAACCCAAAATCCATCCCTTTTCCTATTAAACATTAACCAAACTTTATCAGGTTGTCCTGTATATCCGAACTCATTATCACACCAGAACTATTTCAGTATGAGTAATACTGCGCCACGACTTCCATAAATCTAAAAAGTCTTCACCTGCTTTTATCATCTGATCACTTACACTTAATTGTTCATCATCACACTTAAAATAGGTGCCTAACCTCCTTATATCCTCCATTACGGTTAATAGTTTCTTTTTCTAATTCAAAGTGAACTCTCGAACCCATATTATGGCATAATCTGCAGAGTACCTTTCCATTGTTCTCTCAATAACTCAGCATCTATAAAATACCATTACACATCTCTAAAGATTTAACCTCGGCATCAAAAGGTGTATAAAATGATTTTAATACAGTAGAAACAGATGGAAAATCTGTCCTTACATTCCCTTGAAGATCTTTCATATAATAATGTGATCCTCCTCAAACAAATGATAGATTAATTCTTGTCTTCTTTTCTCTAATAATTCATAATCGCTCTCCCTATTTCTTTTAAATCATTAATTTAATGTTTTTCTTTGTAATTTCTCAGATCTCCCCTTAAATCCGCAATATCCTGATCCCCTTCTAATTCAATTACGAAAACTTTCCCCATCAGTTTCCCACAATTTAGGTTATGGAATAATTTTATTTGATCCTCTCTTGCATCAGGGTCTAATACGATTATCACTTTTTTGCTTTATCATATAATGTATTATAAAGTTCTGGTTCATATATTTCCCAAGCATCGGTACTGAGTTGGGTAGGAAGATTGGAATCAAATACCCCCTCAACCACATATACTGGTTCATCCAATTTAAAATGCTCATTCCATATTAAATTTTCTTTATCTACCTCAGGATTTTATATTATTGAATGGTTTAGGTAGGTATGATCTACCCACAAAATAATTCAACTCATCTTCATCATCATAAGAAGGAATAATAACTCTAAACTTATAATCCCATCATAACAAAACCCTATTTTATGAATTTGTATCATTAATCGGTGATGTTTCGTGCCTTTAGATAATTCATAACCTGCTTATACTGGTAGGTTGCCTTAAATGCATCTGAAACATCATTAGATC
>NW_022681336.1:0-7897 GCF_009764315.1 Trachypithecus francoisi | reverse complement strand
TTGCGCCTCATTGTTGCACCAATTTGCCAGCGAATTACAACACGACACGCGCCGACCATTTCGCGCGCCCCATCATTCCGCCAGCTCGGCAGCATTGGTAGGCGGCGGTTCTGACCCCAAACCGGGGGAATTTCACTCGCTCATCACGGCGTTTTTGTTTTGGACGAATTGCCCGAATTTGACCGCCGCGTATTGGAAATGCTGCGCGAACCCTTGGAAAGCGGTGAAATCCACATTTCACGCGCCACGCGTCAGCCACCTACCCTGCCCAATTTCAATTGCTTGCTGCGATGAACCCCTGCCCCTGCGGTTATTTGGGACACCCAGCCAGCCCTGCCGCTGCACGCCCGAAAACATTAAACGCTATCGCGCCAAAATTTCAGGCCCATTATTAGACCGCATTGATTTGACATAGAAGTGCTGCGCTATCGGCAGCGGAATTGGTCAGCGCGCAATCGGGCGAAGACAGCGCAAGCGTGTGCAACGCGGCTTGCCGCGCGCGAACGCCAATTTGCCCGACAAGGCAAAACCAACGCACTTTGTCATCTGCGAATTGGATAATAGCGATTATATTCTGCCTGAAGCGCGGCAATCTTTGGGCGAAATGCTGGAAAAACTGCATTATCCGCGCGCAGTTTTCATCGTATTTTGCGTGTGGCGTGTACGCTGGCGGATTTGGCGAATGATGATAAGGTAACGCGCGCCCATGTTTTACGCGCCATTAGCTTTCGCCGCGCGTTATAGTGAATTAAATTGCCATGCTAGGGCGGTCGCACTCGCCTTGTATCCTGTTTATTTTAATCCACTATATAATTATCAATCCATTCACACAAGGAGAGACCCATGTTCTCGCACCAACAACAAGGCAAAGGAATTTTTGCTTTTATGGCTGGCTCAATGTTGCCTTGGGCGTAATGGCAACCCTACTGTTATGCTCAATAAAAACAGCGAACGCGATTTTAAGCAACCCGAATTAACGCAACAAAATCCCGTTAATCAGCAACCTGTTGTAGAAACGTTAACCCCCAATCAAATTGCTTCCACGCCGTCTATTTTGACCAGCAGCGAAAGTAATTTAAATGATAACAGCAACGAAACGGGCATTGCGCTATGTTTGGTTTCGCCCACACCTGACCGCCCACGCCACGCCCTGCGACCACCGCTTCCAGCCAAGCGATTGCGCCACAACGCGTCATCGCAATGTGCAAGATGACCCGTTTGGGCAATGCGGCGGATAAGCGGATAATATCGCACCCGACACGCCACGCACCGAGCGCAAAAAAACCGCGCGCGCCAATAATAAACAATAATAATGACGCAAACAACACGCGCCAATCACCCAAACGCGCCACGCGTGAAAATGTTGCGAACGATGTCAAACCCACTGCCGAACAAATTTTAAACAGCGGCAGCATTGAAAAAAGCGCGCGAAAGGTCGCCCGTCAAGAAGCACGCGCAAACGCCGTGCCGAACGCGAAGCCGCCCAACCGACACCACTGCCGCCAATGGCAAAAAAACGCACCGTGCAAGCGGGCGCATACAATAATCGTGCCGCTGCTGACGCGCAACGCGCCAATTGGCATTACAAGGCGTGCAAACCCATGTAGTGGAAGCGCAAGCAGGCGGCAAAACCGTCTATCGCGTGCAAACCAAGGCGATGGACGGTCGTCAAGCGGAAAAAATTCGCCAAGATTACAACAAAATGGCATTGAAACTTTTACTCGTTAAGATAAGGAACCGACGATGAAAAAAACTCTGATTGCGGCATTGATTGCACTGGCGACTTTGCCAGCACACGCACTGACCGAAGGCACGGATTACACGACCATGCCTGTGGCAGTTGCACCCATCAATCTGACAAAATTGAAGTTACCGAATTTTTTGCCTATTGGTGTCCGCATTGCGCCGATTGGAGCCTGTGATGAGCAAGCATGTGAAAACATTTGCTGCGGATACCGTTTTCCGTCCCGAGCATATTGTTTGGATAATGGGACGCGATTTAATTTTGCGCGTTTGGCGGCGGCGGTGAAACAATCGGGCTTGAAAAATCGCGCCAATCCTGCGATTTTTTAACGCGGTGGTCAATCAGCGCATCAATTTGGGCGACCCACAAATTTTGGGCGAATGGGCGAATGCACAAACCACATTTGACGGCAAAAAAATGATGGCGGCGTATGATTCGTTCAGCAATCAAACCCAAACCAAGCAAATGGCAGATTGGACAGCGCAATACGGCATTGACGGCACGCCAACGGTGGTGGTGGGCGGCAAATATAAAGTATTGTTTCCCAATGGTTATGAAGCGGGCATGAAAACGGTTGATGAATTGGTGCAAAAAGTGCGCGCCGAACGCGGCATGAAAATGCCCGAACCCAAAATGGCGGCAAAAAGCATTGGCGGTCGTTTGGTGAATGCGGCTAATCAATAAAATAGTTGAAAAATAGCGAAAAGCTGCCTGAAAACCCAAAGCCCCACCTAACCCTCCCCCACATGTGGTGGGAGGGGATTATGTTGTTGAAATTTGTTACAGTAACAAAAATCCCCACAGCCATTTAATTCCCTCTCCCGCTGGCGGGGGAGGGTTAGGGTGGGGGTGGTTAAAGAGTAGTGCGCGGCAAAGGGCGTGTGAATGCCGCGCGCACTCTGCCCCAATACCCTACTGATTTTCCAAAAAACAAGGCACAACACGCTTCAATGCGCTGCGCCAATCGCTCGGTTCATAACCCAAAGCGCGGATTTTTTCGCATGACAAACCCGAATACTGCGGACGCGGCGTGTGTTCATGCGCTTCTTGCGGCAAGGCAATCAACTGCGCTGGCGTTTCGCGTACGGCGTTAATTGCCTGATAACCGCTTGGGCAAATTCAAAACGATTGACCGCGCTGTCGCCACAATAATGATAAATGCCGCGCGGCGCGTTGTTGCGTTGCGCCAATTCATCATCAATTTTGCCAAATCGCCCGATAAGTGGGGCAACCGATTTTATCGGTGGGCATGGCGATTTTGCCTGCTTGCGTTTGGGCGATGATGTGATTGACAAAATTATTGCCCGTGTATTCCGAAAACACCCAAGAACTGCGCACGATAATGCTGTCGGGATTGGCGGCAAGTGCCAATAATTCACCCGCCAATTTGGATTTGGCATAAGTAGAGAGTGGATTGGTGTAATCGCTTTCCACATACGGCATGCGTTTTTGTCCGTCAAACACATAATCGCTAGAAATGTGAATAAAACGAATGCCAGCTTCGGCGGCGGCTTGCGCCAAATTGTGCGTGCCTGTGGCATTGACGGCAAACACTCGTCTTTGTACGCTTCGGCGGCGTGCAAATTGGTGTAACCTGCGGCGTTGATGATTGCGTCTGGTTCAAAATTTTTCACCATATTGTTGATGGCGGCAACGTTGGTGATGTCCAATGTTTGCGAATCGGCGGCAATCATTTCCCAATTTTCGGGTTTTTGTTGTTTCAGGCAGCGTCCGACTTGACCGTTTGCGCCCGTCAATAAAATCTCATATTTATTTTTCCTTGTCAAAAATAGCCCACATCATGCGTTCATAAACCGCAGAAAGTTTGTCAATATCCGCCAATTCTACGTTTTCGTCAATCTGGTGAATGGTGGCATTGCAAAAACCCAATTCAATCAATTCACGCGCAATGGCTTTGATGAAGCGTCCGTCCGATGTGCCGCCTGTGGTGGGAAAGCTCGGGTGTGATGCCGCAAATCTCTTGGCAAGCCTGTTGCGCGATGTGGGTCAATCGCCCCGCTTCGGTCAAAACGGCAAACCGACAATTGCCAATCTATATGATATTCAAAACCGTATTTGTCCAAAATCGCTTGCACGCGCGTTTTCAAATCATCGGGCGTTTGCTCGGTGCCAAAACGGAAATAAATTGTACATTCATATCAGCAGGAATGACATTGCTCGCGCCGTGCCGCTGTGGATATTGGAAATTTGAAAACTGGTGGCAGGGAAATACGCATTGCCCTTATCCCATTGCGTGGCGGTCAATTCTGCCAACGCAGCGCGGCAGCGTGAATGGATTGTTCGCCAAATGCGGATAGGCGATGTGTCCTTGTTTGCCGCGCACGGTCAAATTGCCCGAGAGTGAACCGCGCCGCCCGTTTTTCAGCATATCGCCCACGCGATTGACCGCAGTCGGTTCGCCTACATGCAATAATCGATGATTTCGCCGCGCTGTTGCAGCCAATCCACAACTTTGGTCGTGCCATCGCGTCCATCGCCTTCTTCGTCTGATGTGATGAGCAATGCCAAACTGCCACCAAAATCGGGATTTTCCGCCAAAAAGCGTTCGACGCGGTAACAAAACAGGCAATCGCGGTTTTCATATCCGCCGCACCGCGCGCGTAGAGTTTGCCATTGTGTTCGGTAGGGTGAATGGGTCAAATGTCCATTGCGCGACATCGCCCGTTGGCACGACATCGGTATGCCCAGCAAAACACAGCACGGGCGAAGCATTCGCGCGCGCCCAAAAATTGCGCGTTGCCCAAACGGCAAATCTTCAATGTGAAAACCCATGCGGCGCAAGCGTTCGGTCAAAATGGCTTGGCAATCGGCATCGTTAGGGGTGATAGACGGTTGGGCGAGCAGTTGTTGGCGAGATTGAGCGTCATAATATAATTAGAAAAAAATAAAAAAATGATTTTAGCACGAACGCACATGAGCGCGCGAGGGGCGTTTGAATGCCGCGCACCACTCTGGCTGCAACATACGCTACCGCCCCAAAATTATGTTAGCATACCCCCTTTTGACTGCCGACCATGTCTCGCCCCTTTTTATCGCCAAAAACGTTATCAATTTCCCTTTGCGCTGTTGAGCGGATTGTTTGCTTATTTTGCTGCTACATACACCGCCTTTCCCACCTATCCCGCCAGCGACCATTACAACGCCCAAAACCGACAATTTTCAACACACCCGTCAGCCGTCCACCCGAAAAACGGCACATTGGGCGCGCTGTGGCAAATGATTATTCACGAAAACGTTTCACCCCAATCGCCCCCTGCCTGTGCAAACGCCCGATTGGGCAGCGTTCAACGCGCCAAGCGAGCGCGTCAAATTTGTCTGGTTGGGCATTCCACCTACTCATGCGCGTCAATGGCAAAAATATTTTGCTAGACCCCGTTTATTATGACACGCCATCGCCCGTGGGCTTGATGATGCACCGCTTTCAGCCGCCACCTGTTGCACTAGACCAATTGCCGCCGATTTGATTTAATCATTTACACCCACGCCCATTACGACCATTTGGACAGCATGTGGTGTGAAATATTTCGCCCAACATCACCCCACACCCAATTTTAACCCCTTTGGGTTGGGCGCGTATTTACGCAAATGGGGCATTGACGCGGCAAATATTCAAGAGCGCGATTGGTATGAAAGTGCCGATTATTTGGTGCAACTTTCACCGCCACGCCTGCACGGCATGACGCATCGCGCACCGCTTTTGACCGCAACAAATCCCTATGGGCAAGCTGGGTTTTGCAGACATCACACGAAAAATCTTTTTTTTCGGGCGACAGCAGTTACGCGCCACATTTTGCCCAAATTGGCGAGAAATTTGGCGGCTTTGATTTAGCCTTGTGGAAAACGGGCAATACAATATGTTATGGCTGGATAATCACATGCTGCCCGAACAAACCGTACAAGCCGTACAAGATTTGCGCGCCAAACGTTGGACGCCGATTCATTGGGCGCATATCCCCTTTCTACCCACGCGTGGGACGAAACCGTGCGCGAAAGTTCACGCCTGTCTATGCAAAAAAATATTCCCATGCTCACCCCAATCAGGGTACAGTATTTGACCAAACACCGCCACAACCTTTGGTGGAGCAATAATCATCATGCACAACACCCCTTTTCCATTCCCAAAATCCAACAAAAAACCTTTGGACAAATGTATCGCGCGGCTCGTTGAGCCATCAGTTGACGCACCATTTGCCGCCCTCATCTTGCCACATCATTTTGACCGCCGACACGCGAACCGCCTTGCGTTTGCAACAAGAATGGCAATTTTTTCGTCCGCAAGATACCGCCCTATTTTTCCCGATGTGGAAACGCTGCCCTATTGAACATTTTTCGCCACACCAAGATTTGGTTTCCGAGCGATTGGCGGTGTTGTCGCAACTGAAAAATGGTGCGGTCAATGCCCTATTGTTCCCGTTGCCACCGCCATGCAACGCCTTGCGCCGATGGAATTTTTGGCAGCGCGCACCTTTTGCTTGCAAACGGGGCAAACACTCAATCCCGAACATTTGCGCGAACAATTGGTCAATGCAGGTTATGAAAATGTGTCCAATGTCGTTGCCGCAGGCGAATTCAGCATTCGTGGGGGCATTGTGGATTTATTTCCCATGGGCAGCGAAACGCCCTATCGCATTGATTATTTGACACCGAAATTGACACGATTAAACCTTTGACCCCGACACACAACGCACCATCGCGCCCGTGAGCGAAATCCGCTTATTGCCTGCCCACGAATTCCCACCGACAAAACCGCGCAACTCTGTTTCGCACCAATGGCGCGAACAGGTTTCGGGCGATTTCAATGCCGCCACCGTTTATAAAGCGGTGAGCAATGGGCAATTGGCGCAGGCGTAGAATATTATTTGCCGCTGTTTTTTGAACAAGAATGCGCTCATTATTGATTATATTGGACAAAATGCAATAATCATTTGCACCGATGATGTGCATGCCTTTGCCAACCGCTTTTGGGACGAAGTCAAATCGCGCCACAAAATGGCGCAAGGCGATGAACATTATCCGCCGCTTGCGCCGCAATCACTGTTTTTATCGCCCGACCAATTTGCCGCGCACATCAAACCCTATCCGCAATTTGGACGCAAACCGACACGCGCCATGATTTGCCGCCGCTTGCTGTCAATCGCCAATCCGAGCAGCCGCTGGCGGCGTTGGCGGATTTTTTGGCGCGATTGATGGGCGTGTGTTGATTGGCGCGGACAGTTTGGGCGGCGCGAAACGATGACGGCGTTTTTTAAGCAGCCAATATCCACGCCATCGCGCTAGACGATTGGGCGCAATTATCAAGCAAAATCAAAACCATTGCGCGATTGCCGTTTCGCCTTTGGCGCAAGGCTTTCAATTGCCCGAGCAACACATCGCCATCATCACCGAAAACGATTTATACCAATACATCGCCAAACCAAAACCCGTCGCCGCAAACACGCTGCCCTTTCCGACACCGCCTTGCGCGATTTGGCGGAAATCAATTGGCGACCCAGTCGTTCACGAACCCACGGCATGGGCGTTATCAAGGTTTGGTGGTGATGGGCAATGATGAATTGATGCAATTGGATTATGCCGATAATGCCCAATTGTATCTTCCCGTGTCGCAATTGCATTTGATTAGCCGTTATTCGGCAGCGCAGCAGAAAAAGTTGCCCTGCACAATTGGCAGCAGCGCATGGCAAAAGTCCAAACGCAAAGCCGCCGAACAAGCACCCGACACCGCCGCCGAATTACTCAATTTATACGCCCAACGCGCCGCGCAAACGGGGTTTATTTATTTTAATTAAACGAGCTGGATTATCAAGCCTTTGCCAATGGTTTTGGCTATGAAGAACCGAAGACCAAGCCGCCGCCATTGCCGTCGTGTTAAAAGACTTGACCCAAACCAACCCATGGACAGATTGGTTTGTGGCGATGTGGGCTTTGGCAAAACCGAAGTCGCCCTGCGCGCTGCTTTTGTCGCCGCGATGTCGGGCAAACAAGTTGCCATGCTTGCCCCCACCACGCTGCTGGTGGAACAACACTCCCAAGTTTTTGCCGACCGTTTTGCCGATTTCCCGTCAAATGCGCGGCGTTATCGCGTTTTAACAGCAAAAAAGACACGCAAAACATACTCAATGGCATGGCAGATGG